>NC_063374.1:3736547-3775078 GCF_021869965.1 Rhincodon typus | reverse complement strand
ACAGGTACCGACCCTGAGAGAAACTACAAGACAGGTACCGACCCTGAGAGAAACTACAAAACAGGTACAGACCCTGAGAGAAACTACAAGATTGGTACCAATACTGAGAGAAACTAAAAGTCTGGTGCCAGCCCTGAGAAACTAGAAGCCAAGAGTTTGAAAGAAAATCCCTTATTGTTTATAAACACCCAACACACTCACTGCCAAGAAGACTGCAAGCAGTTCCTTGAAAGCTTCAATTAAAATAAAAGTGAAAATAGGCTGTATGTCTTTCAAACTTCAGGCTGGTACAGGATCTGCAATTGACAGTGATGAGGTGTGGAATTTGAAGTAGCCGAAGGGGCAATTCTGCAGAAACGATCCTTGATAAACATGGTCCCAGGTCATGGGAGATCACAACATTGTGAAAATGATATGACTAGTCTTCTTAAGAAGATCATGGGCTGGGGGGCACAGAATGCATGGATTAATCCAATTCTCCACAGAAAAGCTCAGTGCTGTTATACCAATGATTCACCACTCATCAGTGATTTTGTATTGAGTTGGAGTTCATGCATGTCACTGAATCTACTCAAATACAAAAACAGAATTTTCTGGAAAAGCTCAGCAGGTCTGGCAGCATCTGTGAAGAGAAAATCAGCGTTAATGTTTCAGGCCTGGTGTCCCTTCCTCAGAACACCAGGCCTGAAACATTAACACTGATTTCTCTTCACAGATGCTGCCGGACCTGCTGAGCTTTTCCACCAACTTTTGCTTTTGAATTACAGCGTCCGCAGTTCTTTTGGTTTTTATTTATTATTGTGCCTACTCACCTGTGCCTGTTGTGGCTGGTTCCCTTGCAGTCCTGCACTGTGTCTCCCTCCCTACAAGTACCACACATGACCAGATAGCAGTCTCACTAGCATTGCCCTATAATGACAGGCCTTTCCCATCGTGTTACGCAGCTCAGTGTCACGGACAGGGCTGTCGTGTTCCACATGCAGGCACATAGAAACAGGAGTCGTCTTAGGTTAGAGGGAGATGCTGGTGTTGTAATATCACTGCACATCAGAAAGCAAGGTGGAGAGCATGCCCCTGTCTACATCAATACTGCCAAGGTAGAGATGGCTGAGAGTGTCACATTTCTAGGTGTTCAACACTCTGTCCTGGTCCACCCATGTTGGTGTGATGGTCAAGAAAGCACAACATTGCCTCTACTCCCTCAGAAGGCTAAGGAAATTTGGCATGTCTGTAAAGATACTTAGCAATTTTTACAGATGCACCACAGAAAGCATTCTTTCCAGATGACTCACAGCTTCGTACGGCAATTGCTCTGCCCAGGACCGACAGAGAGTTGTGAATAGAGCCCATTCAATCACGCAAGTCAACTGTCCATCCACTGACTCCATCTATACTTCTCGCTGCCTCCGGAAAGCAGCCAACATCATCAAAGACCCCACTTACCTCAGTTATAATCTCTTTCAACCCCTTCTGTTGGGCGGAAGGTACAAAAGCTTATACACACAGACCAACTGATTCAAGAACAGCTTCTTCCCCACTGTTATTAGACTTCTGCATGGGCCTCTCCATTTTTAAATCTAACGTTGATCTCGCTCATTGTGCACTTCCTCTGCAGCCATAATATTGTTTTCCTCGCTCTGTTCTATTACCCTAATGCACTTTGTATGGTATGGGGTCTGCCTGTTCTACGTGCAAAACAAAACTTTTCACTGTACCTAGGTACATGTGACAATAATAAATAAAATCAAATCAAAAGCACTGGTAACCTACAGGCCCAGGCACGAAGGGCACAGGTTTAAATTCCATCATGATGGCTGGTGGGAGTTAAATTTACTTCATCCATCGGGAATATGCAGCTAGCTTCATAAAATATAACCATGACAACGATTGTACATTGCTGCAAAAATCCAGTTGACGCACTAATGTCCCTTTGGGACAGGAAAGCTGCCAGTAAGATCTTTACACAGCTCCAGACCCACTGCAATGTGCTCAACTCTTTACTGCCCTCTGATCTTGCAACTCCTCAGACAATGAAGCAGACCACGTTCAAACACAACACAACCTGGACATTATCCAGGCTTGGGCTGACAAGTGGCAAGTAACATTCACATCACACAAACGCCAGGCAATGACTATCTCCAATAAGAGACAATCCAACCATCGCCCCGTGACACTCAGTGGTATTACCATCAGAGAGTGGCGCGTGTATGGAATGAGCTGCCAGAGGAAATGGTGGAGGCTGGTACAATTACAATATTTAAAAGGCATCTGGATGGGTATATGAATAGGAAGGGTTTAGAGGGATATGGGCCAAATGCTGGCAAATGGGACTAGATTTATTTAGGATATCTGCTTGGCATGGACGAGTTGGAATGAAGGGTCTGTTTCCATGCTCTACAGCTCTATGACTGATTCCCTCTTCCACCAAACTTTCTGATGAAGGGTCTAGGCCCGAAACGTCAGCCTTCCTGCTCCTATGATGCTGCTTGGCCTGCTGTGTTCATCCAGCTCTGCACCTTGTTGTCTCCACCAACCTTGACATCTTTTTCTTGAGCTTTGAACAAGATGTTTTGTAACTGTGCCCCGGCGAAGCAATCTTGCCACGCTTTCCTCGTTAAACAAAACTCATTGTTGTTGCAACTCCAAATGCTTGGGACTGCAGGAGGCTGATTTTCTGCACAAAAAGAAAAGCACAGCCACCGAGGGAGAACGCTGTCTCAGACTGAATCTGGTCAATAAATTTCACACAGTTTTCAAGGACCTGCAATCCTCCTGGGCCTCACTAAACTCTTTTGTTTTGTTCTGCATTCCCGGCACAAGTAATCAGCTGTCGGGAGAGCAAAATCTGTGTCAACGCTCTTCGAGCTAGTAGCAAGGGTTAGTTCTGTGAATTGGCTTTTCCAGAATCCTCCTGATAGAATGCATTATCGAGTGACTGAATGTCACTCAAACCCCACTGAATGTGGCAGCCTTCTCTTGCAGAGATTGTTGATAACCGGTGTCAGCTCAATCTGAGCTTGTTTGCAACGGCGCTCTGCTGGAAGTCTTTTCTATTTATCCTTTCACGGGAAGTGGGCAGCATTTACTGCCTGTCCCCAACTGCCCCTTCAGAAGGTGCTGGTGAGCCACCTTCTGGAACTGCACCCCCAGCACCATTAGGGGAGAAATTCCAGGATTTTCACCCAGTGACATTGGGGGAACGGCGATGTATTTCCAAGTCAGGATGGTGAGTGGCTCGGAGGGGAACCTGCAGGGGGTGGTGTTCCCATGTATCTGTTGCCCTTGTCCTTCTAGATAGACCTGGTCATGAGTTTGGAAGGTGCTGTCTAAAGAGCCTTGGTGAGTTGCTGCAGTGTGTCTTGTAGGCTGTACTCACTGCTGTTACTGAGCGTTGGTGGTGGAGGTTGGAAGGTGAAACAAAATAAAAGGCCAGGTTTAAACATTTAGTTCGCCATTAGTACAAGTGACATGCACCAAGGTTAGTGATAAACGGCCTGCACAAAATGGGCTGAGTAACTCTACTTTCCGCACAGAAGTCACAGCAACAGAGAGAGAGGGAGGGAGAGGGAGAGAGGGAGCGACAGAGCGAGAGTGACAGAGACAGAGAGAGAGGCTAAGAGTTAGAGAGTGATAGAAACGCAGACAGAAAGAGACAGAGAGTGAGACAGAGACAGAGGGAGAGAGTGAAAGAGAGTCAGAGGGAGAGTGACAGAGAAGGAGAGATAGAGACAGATCGACAGAGAGAGTCACAGAGAGAGGGAGAAAGTGAGAAAGAGATGGAGTGCGAGTGACAGAGACAGAGAGAGAGAGATAGGGAGAGCGACAGAGAGAAAGAAAGACAGCAAGTGAGTTATATATATACACATATATATAGAGAGACAGCAACAAAGAGAGAAAGACAGGCGGAGAGAGAAATACAGACAATGTTTCGAGCCCAAGATAACTTCTTCAGAGCACAGCATGAAAATAAGTTGGGAAGAAGAGTCATACCAGACTTGAAACGTGAACTCTGTCTCTCTCCAAGGATGTTGCCAGATTTACTGAGTTTCTCATTCTCTGAAGCATTCTGTTTTTATTTCAGATTGCCAGCAGCTGCTGTATTTTGGCATAGCTCCCTGAACCCCAGCTGCTCTAGTCTGGCAGTACTGTAAATCTTGCTTAACCTCTGATTAACAACATTCTGTGATTCAGAACTCACAAATCTATCATCTGAGGCTCACTGATTAAAAATAACAGATCGCACCCCAGCATGCGGCCACTGGCCTTAACTTTAACCGTTGATGTCATAATAATGAAGCACTCACATGAGAGGTTCTTGTCCCAGTGACTGGGTTAGCAAGTCTATTAAAAGTTCACAGCTAAGGGGAAGCAAGGGCAACAGAAAGCCTCAGCTCACTAATTCATTGCATCATCTTTAGGAATGAACAGCCAGCTCCTGATCTTGCACGTGTCAAAACCCAGGGCTGAACAGCGTTCAACAGTACGAGAGGCTTTGATAACCCAGAGAGGAGAAGAAAATAATTCCGTGGGAGGGAAGAGTATGTGACTAGATTTAAAACTAAACCCAGAGAATGGTGCAGAAACTCAGCAGGTCTGGCAATATCTGTGGAGAAAGGGACGGAGTTATATTCTCGATTCTGTTATGACACTTCAGAACTGAAATTTGTTGGGTTTGTTTTATAAACTTTTCACTGAGGTAGACCCCAGTGTAAAAGACAGGGCGTGTTTAATGTTGGCGAAGGAGAAAAGGACGTAAAATAGCTGTCAATTGAGGTGTGAAAGGAATGGGTCCTCTCTGCTCAAAACAAAGGAAACAAGACAGGAAATAAAGGCAGAGAACACTGGAGAAGAAAAATCATTGAAACGTTAACTCTGTTTCTCTCTCCACAGATGCTGCCAGACCTGCTGAAATGCTCCCAACAGTCTCTGTCTTTGTTTCTCATTTCCAGCATCCACAAGATTTTGTCAGATACCACTTCCCCAGTGCATGCCCTTCTGAATATCCAACCAGCTTTCAGCTTCCTGAGCCACAGAGGGCCCTTTTCACACTTTTATGAACTTTGTTTTCTCTTATTCAGTTATGGATGTGGAAATCGCTGGCTTTATTAGCATTTATATCCTGTCCCCAGTCGCCCCCTGAGAAGGTGAGGGTGAGCTGCCTTCTTGAACCGCTGCAGTCTGTGTGCTGTGGGTTGACCCACAATGCCCTTAGGGAGAGAATTCCAGGATTTTGACCCAGCGACACAAAGGGAACAGCGATATATTTCCAAGTCAGGAAGGAACTTGGAGGTGGTGGTGTTCCCGTGCAGCTGCTGCCCTTGTCCTTCTAGATGGAAGTGGTTGTGGGTTTGGAAGGTGCTGTCTAAGGATCTTTCGAGAATTTCTGCCGTGCATCTTGTAGACGGTACACACTGCTGCTACTGAGTGTCAGTGGTGGAGGGAGTGGATGATCGTGGATGAGGCTGCTGTGTCCTGATGGTGTCGAGCTTCTTGAGTGTTGTTGGAGCTGCACCCATCCAGGGGCAAGTGGGGAGTATTCCCTCACACTCCTGACTTGTATCTTGTCAGTGGCGGACAGGCTTTGGGGGGGAGTCAGGAGATGAGTTACTCGCTGCAGGATTCCCAGGACCTGTGCTTGTAGCCGCTGTGTTTATGTGGCGAGTCCAGGTGAATTTCTGGTCAATGGTAAGAATGTTGAGTGGGGAATTCTGTGATGGTAACACCATTGAATATCAAGGGACGACAGTCAGACTGTCTCTTACAGAGTCATAGAGCGCATTGGAGATGGTCATTGCTTGACATCTGTGTGGCACAAATGTTCACAGAATCCCTACAGTGTGGAAGCAGGTCATTCAGCCCACTGAGTCGACACTGACCCTCTGAACAGCATCCCATCCAGACGCACCCCCAAATCCTATCACCCTGCATTTCCCATGGCTAACCCACCTAGCCAGCACATCCCTGAATACTATGGGCAATTTAGCTTGGCCAATCCACCCAAACCTGCACATCTTTGGACTGATGGAGGAAACCCACTCAGACACAGGGAGAATGTGCAAACTCCACACAGACAGCTGGCCGAGGTAGAATTGAACCTGGGAGCCTAGTCCTGTGAGGCAGCAGTGGTAACCACTGAGCCACCGTGCAGTCCCCAAATGTTACTTGCCCCTTTTCACGTCAAGTGCGGATATTGTCCAGGTCTTGCTGCATTTGGACATGGACTGGCTGAAACCTATGTGCATCCCCACCCCCAGCACCAGTGGGTTCACTAAGACCAGCTAGACCACAAATAGGCCCAAACAGAGAGTTACTCATAGATAACACAGTGTGGAGCTGGAGGAACACAGCAGGCCAGGCAGCATCAGAGGAACAGGAAAGTTGACATTTCAGGTCCGGACCATTACTGAAGCAGGGTCCCGACCCGAAACATGAAGTTTCTTGCTCCTCTACACATTCCTGAGCTATACATCCCTACACATCCTCTGATGCTGCCTGGCCTGCTGTGTTCCTCCAGCTTCACACTATGTTATCTCTGACTCCAGCATCGGCAAATCTGACTATCCTCAGAGAGTCACGCATATTGTTGAGGAGTGGGAGAGCAGGCACAAAGGGTCAAGAGTCCTGCACCCACTCCTAAATCTTACAGCCACTGACTAAATTTGAAGGCGGGCTCTACGACCCTCACCTGGACCCCAACTTGGCTATTTTTTGGCTGAGGGACTAAGCATGCTCAGTAAATGAATCGCTGCTTCCGGCCTCGTTTCGTTACCTTCAGGCTGGCAAACAGAGAGAATAAACCTGCTGTAATTCTGAAAGGTTCCGGATCCAATTCAAATGGGGAGATTGTTTCTTTAAGAGCAGGAACATTGGGCTTGGTGGGTGGGGAGGGAGGTGAGGCAGGGTGGGCTAGAGAGAGTTCAGAAAGATGATGAAGCAAGATGGTGAGTGGGAGGCAGAAATTGGCTGCCAGGATATTCATGGCTTAAATGACTCGACTGTTTCCAAAATGAAATCGGCACTGGTGCTCATAAACCTGTTGTGAAGACAGAAACAGACTGCTTAAAGACTTTGAGATAACAGCCAGGATATCACTGCCGATGCAGTCACTGTAATTTCACTCGGCTAGCACCCAGTCTAAGGGGGCACGGATTCAAATCCCATGAAGACAGCACACTGGAATTCAGAAGCGAAAACAGAAATTGTTGGAAAAGCTCAGCAGATCTGGCAGCGCCAGAGGAGAGAAAACATTTCTGAGAGTGGTTCTGAGGAAGGGTAACTCGATCTGAAATGTGAACTCTGATTTCCCTCCACTGGCGCTGCCAGACCTGCTGAGCTTTTCCAGCAATTTCTGTTTTCGTTTCTGATTTACAGCATCCACAGTTCTTTTGGATTTTACACTGGAGTTTCGACGCAATTTGATGAATCTGGAATCAAAAGCCAGTCTCAGTGACCATTGATTTCTGGAAAAAGAAAACCCCTCGAGGGAGGGGTGTATGCCGTCTTTAGCCCAACCTACAGCAATGAGGCCAATTCTAAACCACTCTCCGAAATGGTCGAGCAAGCCACTCAGTTCGAGGGGCAATTAGGGACGAGCAACAAAAGCTGGTGGTCACATCCAGTTGGGTGAATTTAAAGGTCAGGGGTTTATAAGCAGAAAAATGTCATAAATGAGTTGCAGGAAAGACACCCTCTGAACTCCAGGGCTGTGGAAGATCCACAAGGATAGCATGGTGGCTCAGTAGTTGGCACTGCTGCCTCTTAGTGCCAGGGGCCCAGGTTTGATTCCACCGTCAGGTAACTGTCTGTGTAGAGTTTGCATATTCTCCCAGTGTCTGTCCTCCTTCCTGATGCCCAGTTCCTCAATCTAGTGCTGAGTGCCTATGATCAGGAGGTCCCTACTTCCAGGTGATAAACTGCCCACACTTCTTGTCCTGCATAGAGACAGGAAGGGCCTGGGAGAGGAATCAAACCTCCCTCTCAAATCCTTTGTGCATCCAAAATTGCGATCCATAGTCACAGTCAGGTCAAGTTGCTTTGTTTAGGATATGAAAATCTTCCTGGTTTTTGTTCTGTATGCCTCTATTTATGAAAACATTTGAAATTTCAATGTAATACACTTGACAATTTCGGCTTTGTCAGACAATTATACGCAGCTTGGTCGTTCATGTTATGGAGACAGCTCTAATTCTCTGAACCTAGTCAGATACGATATCTAGACCGCAACATTCAAAAATCTGACCCTCACAGGCACTTCTTATAACAATCCATGTAGAAGTAAGGGTACCTTGAACTAACTGTGACATATTCTTTTGGCACAGGACTCTCGGTTTTTCCTTCCAAGTTGAAAAATGGCAAACCCTTCCAGTAAATTAGCACCAACCCATTCACTTGCAATAATGTGTTATTTCTATTCACACAAGCACGTTAACAGAAAAATTACACTTTGTATTGACTGATAAATGTCTTCATCAAATTGAAACTAACTTCACTTACAACTCCCCAGTGTGGGGCAGATAACAGGATAATGCTGAAAATCTGGAACGCAAGCAGAAAATGCCGGAAATATTCAAGACATTATGGGTTGGGGCTGGATTATCAAATAAATTTCACAGGAATACTGTGCACAGTCTAGGGCTTCAAGCGGACAGGGTTAGGGAGGCCAGGGCAGCTAAATGCAGACTACGCATACTCTCTAGGGGGTGTGGGTATTCGATTGGGAAGGTCCCTGTCTTGGGGCATGGGGGCATATGCCAGCAAGAGGGAGTCGGTTGAGGTAGGCTGTGTTGGGTTTTTTTCCTATTCATTTGTGGGATGTGGGCGTCGCTGGCTGGCCAGCATTTTTTGCCCATCCCTAGTTGCCCTTGAGAAGGTGGGGGTGAGCTGCCTTCTTGAAGCGCTGCAGTCCTCCTGCTGTGGATTGACCCACAATGTTATTAGGGAGGGAATTCCAGGATTTTGACCCAGCAACAGTGAAGGAACGGCGATATATTTCTAAGTCAGGATGGTGAGTGACTTGGAGGGGAACTTGGAGGTGGTGGTGTTCCCATATATCTGCTGCCCTTGTCCTTCTAGATGGAAGTGGTCGTGGGTTTGGAAGGTGTGCCTGAGGATCTTTGGTGAAATTCTGTAGTGCATCTTGTAGATGGTACACACTGCTGCGATTGAGCGTCGATGGTGGAGGGAGTGGATATTTGCGGATGTAGTCTACAGTCCATCAAGTGGCTGCCATGAAGAAAGCTCCAACAGAACAGTCCTCACATGGGTCCCGATTCCCATCAGGAGGTAAAGTATTGGGGGATACTCAGTCCAAGGTTTCTGCCACCCACAACAACAATCATTGGTCAGTCAAGGCGGTCTACATACCTGATTGGTCTCGGTCATCCTGACTGACAGCCCACTCAGCCAATCGGGCCAGGCTAGAGGCATGGGCTCTAGTGATTCGCAGAGGTTCCGGGCTCAAACAACTGAAGGAACGGCCACAGCTAGAGTATCGGGTGAAGTTCTGCAATCTACAGTATATGGGAGATGTGACTGCACTGGACAGGGTGCACAGGGGATTTACCAGGATGTTGCCCGGGCTGGAGAGTGATTGGACAGACTGGGGTTGTTTTCCTCAGAGGAAATTGAGAGGGGACATGATTGGGTGTTTAAATTATGAGGGGCATAGATAGGGTAGACTGGAAGAAACATTTCCTTTGATGCAGGGACATAGATTTTAAGGTAGGCCGTTTAGAGGAGATGTGATGAATTTTTATTTCACCCAGAGGGAATCTAGAACTCACTGCCTGTAAGGGTAGTAGAGGTAGAAACCCTCATAGCATTGAAGAAGTACTTAGATGCGCACTTGCGATGCCAAGACTATGGGCCAAGTGCTGGGAAATGGGATTAGAATAGTGAGGTGTTTGTTGCTTTTGACTGGGCTTTTTTCTGTGCTGTCAATGACAATGGTAGCACAATTAAAATGGAGGAAACATAAATGCTAGAATTAGGGGAGCACAGATATCCCAGAGAGGAGTGGGGTGGGAGGAGATGACAGACATAGGGAGGAATTTGCAAATGAGGGGAAGATTTTGAAAATTAAGACACTACTCAATCCGGTAACAATGTTGATCAAAAAGGGGCAAGGGATGGAAGTTGCTGCTCTGGTTGGTTTCTCAGGGCAATGCCCTGACCAATCAGTGTCAAACTGCCCAGTTTAAATTTAAACAAGGTATGGCAGTTAACTGTCAGTCGTCATCAAACTGGTACATTTTCAACGGTAACACCTTCTCATACAGAGTAAGGGGGCTGTGCCCCCCTTGCATTGGTCTTCTTGTGGAATGTCCTGATGAGTGCAAAATGGAAAGATTGCACAAACCATATCATCTTTCAGTAATGCTCAAATTTGGTCTTGCCAAATGGCTATTTGAGAGAGAAATCTTTGAACAAAGATGCCCAGATTAATAATTACACCGCACAGCAGGTTAACACAATGTAAATTATTAAGCGATGGTGCTTGGTGTGTGCATCCTTCTCAGAAAGGCATTAACAACAAAAGAAGCAGACAAGCCTCAGAGGAAGAAACCTATCAGTCACCAACTAGACCATCATTGTTCACGACCCTCAGTCCCTAACGCTGTTCCCTTGTGTCATTATTAGCTCTGACAGCCCACAATATGGAAAGTCAGCAGTGAGATCACAGCCTGAATACTGCAGTAATGAACGTTAATAAATCAACAGATCAAGCCAACAAGCATAAATAGCATCTCCTGACTGTAACAGAAGCTCTCCAGAAGTGTATAAATGCCTTGTTATGGACCTGACCCCCTCAAAATATTTTAAGAAGGCAGCCTAGACCCTAACTTTTTCTTATTTTAAAGGAAAATGTAAAGTGTCAATTCCAGACGCAATGTGGCTGGCCAAACTACTTGACGTTAAGCAAAACACAATTTATTTAAACACTGTAGTTAAAATACAACCAAAGAAAGAGGGATTTAGAATAACTTAACTCTATATGAAAACTTAACCAAATAATGGATACAGCAACTATTACTAATTAACTATTGCAATATAGTAACATCCCATAAACACGCCCCTTGGCAAAAAAAGAAAAACTCAGACACAGATTCTCACATGCAGTTCTCCAATCTAGGAGGAAAAAATCATCAAGAGAAAATTCAGAGACAGTAGCAGCCAGGAGACATTCACTGAAACTTCCAACTCTGTTGAGAGCCCAATAGCTTCTGCTGCTACAGAAAAACCAAATCCCAGAAATCCTAATCTGTGAGAGCTGGCCACACCTATTCAGACTGTGAAACAAAAACCCAAAGCCTCCCAAGCTGTTTACTCGAGTGGTTTTAACTAGCCAGCCTGACACCTCTTGTTCAATCTCTCTCTTAAGAGAAACCAGAATGAAATAACCTCTTAAAGCTACAACCTTGTCTCGGGTCTTTGTGCGTGAACAGATGTTGACCACATCCGAACCCCGAGAAAGGTATTATTGGTCACAAATTCAAAACAAAAACTGCATACATTTCAGAAAGAAATGCTATTTAGGCACACTTAGCAAGCCAGGGAGCGTGTCGAGACCTTTGGAGAGGGTGCAGTAGAGATTAACTCAAAAAATATCGGGTATGAGTTCCTTCAGCTTTGCACGGAGACTGAAAGTACACAGGACGTGCAGCTCAGAAACAGGCCATTTATCCCATTGGGTTCTTACTATGTCTGACGATACTATGCTTTAAGAGGTGTATTTTGTACTGGTCTTTTTTTGAAGAGAGGTTTTGAGCCAGAGATGTTGAGCAGTCTGTGCGAAACCAATAAAGTAAATAGCTTGTGAAGCCTTGGGGCTTTTTTGTTCCAATGGATGCAGGTACAATTACAACGTTTAAAAGACCTTTGAATGGATATATGAATAGGAAAAGTTTTGGAGGAATATGAGTCAGAAGCAGGCAGGTGGGACTAGTTTAGTTCGGGATTATTTTTGGCGTGGACTTGTTAGACCAAAGGATCTGCTTCCGTGCTGTATGACTGTATGACTCTATGAATGGTGGAGTCCGGCTCCCACAGAATCAGGGTTTTAATTTAGCTTTTAGCAGTTGTTGGGGTTTTGAAGTTGGTTGTGGAAGCAGCCATACATCTCTCTCTCGGCTACAGCTAAAAGTTTGGGTTCTCTCTCTGCTGCCAGAATCTCACGTGAGACAATCTGTTTTACTAGCTTTGCTTTTTCCAAGGGTGTGTTTATGGCATGTTACTATATTGCAACAGTTGCTGTTTAGTGGTTAAATAATCTATTATTTTATTACATTTTCCAATAGAGATAAATTTATACCAATGCTTCTCTCTTTTGTTTGTATTTTAACTAAAGGTAAGAATATGTAGAGTGGCAGCACAGTGGTTGAGTGGTTAGCACTGCTAGCTCACAGTGCCAGGGACCTGGGTTCAATTCTACCCCCCAGCTGACTGAAGTGAGGAGTTTGCACAGTCTCCCTGTGTCTGCATGGGTTTCCTCCAGGAGGTCTAGTTTCCTCTCACAGTCCAAAGATGAGCAGGTTAGGTGGATTCGCCATGCTAAATTACCCATAGTGTCCAGGGATGTGTAGGCTAAGTGGAGTAGCCATGGGATATGAAAGGTTACAGGACTAGGGTGGGGAGTTGGGTCTGGGAGGGATGTTCTTCTGAGGGATGGTGTGGACTCAGTGGGCTGAATGGTCTGCTTCTACATGGCAGGGATTCTATAGCGTGCTTTCCTTAAAGCCGTGTAGTGTAACCAATTGAATTACATTTGGAATACTGCAGCTTATACTTGCCTTTAAATTAGATAAAAGTTTGGCTGTCTCGTTGATAGTTTGATCTGGTCCATAACAAATGTGGGCGTCTTTCTTCCCCATCTCCATTTCACCCCGTCAAAACATGGCCGGATCTCTCCGAGCCACAGATTAACCTAACTAGGCAGTCGAGAATTTTGCAACTGATGTTGAGATGGTTTGTTCCTCTAGGGGCCAGGGGATAGCGACCTACGCAGAGAATTGGCACTCCAGAACTGGCCTCAATTGAAATTCCTGACAAGGCCCTTCTTGAATTAAAAGAAGGTTGCAATTAATGCAGCAGCATCTTGTGGCTGCAACATGGTAAAAAGGGAATCAGCATGTGGTGGGTCACAGTAAGTTCACTGGAGGAGCTTGTTTAATGGCAGTACGTGTGTACAGACCAGCTTCGCTTCTCATTATACGAGTTTGACTGTTACAGTTAACATGTTTGCACAATTTAGACCTGTCACCACCCCCGTACAGATTTGACATATTCGAGAAAGAGCTGATCATTTCGGAACGCAATGTCGATGTACTGTATTCGCATGAACATACAGGGCCAAAGATTGTCCCCAGAACTAGTCTTGATGACTGCTTCAACAGTGTCTCTTTTATCTAAGCAATTCCAAAAGTATTTATTCCACAGTAAAATACCACGCAGCGCTCCTGCGGCTGTGAGTGGTATGACATCATAACAAGTGTAAGTATCAGGCCATTAAAACCTCAATTGTAATAGTAAGAACTGCAGATGCTGGAGTCAGAGATAACACAGTGTGCAGCTGAAGGAACACAGCCGGCCAGGCAGCATCAGAGGAGCAGGAAAGCTGATGTTTCAGGTCGGGACCCTTCTTCAGAAATTGTTTTTCTGACATTTCTGAAGAAGGGTCCTAACCCGAAACGTCAGCTTTCCTGCTCCTCTGATGCTGCCTGGCCTGCAGTGCTCCTCACTGTGTTATCTCAAAACCTCAACTGTGCTGCTTATTTAGATCCAATCAGTCTGGGTTGTCACGAATGTGGGGATGCGGCGATGACTTCGCATCTGAAAGCTTCATATTACTGTACTGGAATGCTCATTCAATCTCTCATAATGGCTCGACAAAAGGCACAAACGTTGCATTCGACAAATTCAATCTCGCCCTCCCTTGCTGTAATGAACGCTGCGCATCCAAATCCTGAGTGACTGTCATCCATCAGATAAAGGGGGACACACAGAGATACCAAGCTCTGCAGCAACTTGGAGTTCAGCAGCAGCTGTTCAGATCAGTATCAATTCCAGATCATGTATCGAGTGCTGAATACTCTCAAGGTTACCTTCAGGGTGACCAGAATCAGGAAGCATTTGAAACGTGAGCCGTAGGTCACAAAGGCGAAAAACTGGCCGTCACGTGGCATGTGGGGAGCGGCCTCATGCAACGAGCTGGCAATTACCGCCTCTCTGGCACCACGAAAACCAGTTGCATTCGTATAATGCCTTTCAAGTCATAAATCAGGTCCAGGCATGGTTCACAAGACACAAACGCAGAGTGACACCGGGGAAAGGCGAGAGGAGAAAGATTTAGAAGGCACCTGAGGAGCAGCTTTTTCAGAGAGAGAATGGTGGGGGTATGGAACAAGCTGCCAGAGGAAGTGGTAGAGGCTGGTACAATCACAACATTTAAAAAAACAACTGGATAAGTTCATTGAAAGGAAAGGTTGGATTTATGAAGGGGAAATCATGCTTGACAAATCTGTTGGAATTCTATGGAGATGTAACCAGTAGAGTTGACAAGGGGGAGTCAGCCAATGTATGATATTTGAACTTTCAGAAAGTACTTGACAAAGTCCCAAATAAGAGATTAATGTGCAAGATTAAAACGCATGGGGGAAGTGTATTGAGATGGATCGGAAACTGCTTGGCAGTGAGGAAACAAAGAGTAGGAATTAATAGGTCCTTTTCAAATTGGCAGGCAGTAACTAGTGTGGCGACACAGGGATTGGTGCTGGGACCCTAGATATTCACAATATATATTAATGATTTGGATGAGGGAACAAAATGTAACAACTGCAAGTTTGCAGATGATACCAAGTTGGGTGGGAGAGTAAACTGTAGTGATCCTTCAACATGATCACGACAGGCTGGGTGAATGGTCAAATCAATGGCAGATGCAGTATAATTGGGATAAATGTGAGGTTATTCACTTCAGAAGCAAAAACAAGAGGGCTGATTACTACCTGAATGGCTGTAAATTGGGAGAGGGGAGTATGCAGTGGGACCTGGGTGTCCTTGTGCACCAGTTGCTGAAGGTAAGCATGCAGGTGCAGTAGGCGGTAAAGAAGGTAAATGTTGGCCTTCATTGTGAGAGGTTTCAAGTACAGGAGCAGGGATGTATTGTTGCAGTTATACAGGGCCTTGGTGAGACCACACCTGGAATATTGTGTGCAGTTTTGGTCTCCTTTTCTGAGGAAGGATGCTGTTGCTCTCGAGGGAGTGCAGTGAAGGTTTACTAGGCTGATTCCGGGGATGGCGGGTGTGACCTATGAGGAGAGATTGACTAGGTTGGGATTGTTTTTGCTGGAGTTCAGACGAATGAGGGCGTCCTCATAGAGACTTATAAAATTCTAACAGGACTGGACAGGGTAGATGCAAGGAGGATGTTCCTATGGTGGGTATGTCCAGAACCAGGGCTCACAGTCTGAGGATTCTGGGTAGACTATTTAGGATGGAGATGAGGAGACATTTCCTCACCCAAAGAGTGGTGAGCCTGTGGAATTCATTACCACAGGAAGTACTTGATGTCAAAACATTGAATGTATTCATGAGGTGACTAGATATAGCACTTGGGGTGAATGGGATCAAAGCTTATGGGGAGAAAGCAGGATTAGGCTATTGAGTTGGATGATCGATCATAATCATGAAGAATGGCAGAGCAGGCTCGAAGGGACGAATGGCCTCCTCCTGCTCCTATCTTCTATTGTTCTATGTTTAGAGAAATATGGGCCAAACACAGGCAAATGGGACTATTGCGTTTAGGAAACTGGTCGGCATGGATGAGTTGGGCCAAAGGGTCTGTTTCCGTGCTGTCCAATAACAGCGGGGAAGAAGCTGTTCTTGAATCTGCTGGTACGTGTGTTTAAGCTTTTGTATCTTCTGCCTGACAGAAGAGGTTGGAAGAGATTGTAAGCAGAGTGGGAGGGGTCTTTAATGATGTTGGCTACCTTCCTGAGGCAGTGAAAAGTGTAGATGGAGTCAGTGGATGGGAGGCTGGCTTGTGTGATGGACTGGGCTGTGTTCACAACTCTCTGTAGTTTCTTACAGTCCTGGGCAGAGCAGCTGCTGTACCAAGCCACGCTGCATCAGGATAGAATGCTTTCTATGCTAGATGAGGAAACATTGTCTTCTCTCAGAGAGTTGAGAGTCTTTGGAATTTCCTTCCTGAAAAGGATGCAGAACCTTTTGAACATTAGAGAGGAAGATAGATTCTCGAAAGAATGATAGATAATCGGGGAATATGCAGAAATGTAGAGTTGAGGTTAAAATCAGAACAGCCATGATCTTATTGAATGATGGGGCAAGCTGGAAGGGACAAATGGTCAGTTCTTGTCCCTTGTCCACATGCCTGACCAGAACGGAACTGCTGCAGAGGTCTCCTGGTGAGGGTAAAGCGGGGAGGACAGAAGAAACTGGGGCCCACCTGGGCCTATGGTCAGGTAATGGATTTTCTGTCTCTGAGGCAGGATGCATTACCCACAAGCCCTCCAGCCGAGAAGCGATGGTGCCAAAGCATCAGCACCTAACTAACTACCTTCTGATAATTTCTTTATTATCCCCAACACCGGGGCCAAATAGTTGAGTTAATGTATCAGACAGTCCACAGCAGTCATGCAGCAAGTCCACTCAGCACCTAATAATTAAGCAATATTTTTACTGCCAACCACGTATTCTTTCTCAGCCCAACTTTCTCATCTTTCCATATAACAGCCACAAACCTTTGGTGGATAAAGCTCTCTCTGCCACCCCATCTTAGTGGGGGCTGCACTGGGCAGGGCTCGGGGTAAACACTATATCTCTGGTCACAGACTCATACAGCTCGGAAACAGCCCCTTCAGTCCAGCAAGCACACGCCGACCATAACCCCAAGCGAAGCTCGTCCCACCTGTCAGTGCTTGGCCCATATCCTTCCAAACATCTCTTACTCATATACGCATCCACTATGATTCCACACGCAAACAACTCTCTGTGTAAAAAAGTTGCCTCTCGTGTCTTCTTGAAATCTTTCTCCTCTCACCTTAAAAATATGCCCTCTAATCTTGAAGTCCCCCACCCTGCCATTCACCATATCCATACTCCTCATGATTTTATAAACTCCTATAAGGTCACTCCTCAACCTCCTACGCTCCAGTGAAAAAAGTCCCCAGCCTATCCAGCCTCTCCTTATAACTCAAAACTCCATTCCCAGGAACATCCTGGTGAATCTCTTCTGAACCCTCTGCAGCTTAATAATATCCTTCCTATACCAAGGCCACCAGGTCTGGACACAGTACTCCAGAAGAGGCCTCACCAGCGAAGTGCAGTGGGGCACAGAGGAGCAGTTTATTTTGTGGATGGCAATCTCTAAATTCAAAGTGTATCCTCCGCAATTGCTTTGGGGTTTTATTCCACCACTTGGTCTGCAGTGGGGACACTCTTCGGGAATGTGCAGCAGGGTCTGTGTCTCTCCACCAGTGAGTGAGGGGTTTGTACTGAGGTCCCTAGCAGTGGGTGCTTGTGCTGGGCTGCTCAGCCACAGCCTCCCTTGCCAGGGGGTCGGTCAGAGCCAGCCGGTTGAAGCTGTGGCTCGTCAAGTGGAACTGGCTGGCGGTTTCCCTGCGTTTCCCTCAAGACATGTGGCCATGTGAACCCAGGGTAGATCCTGACAGGGAGATGGTTCCATTTGTTAAGACTCACACACACAAACCCCTCCCCCTCTCGCTCTCCATTGTCAGGAAAAACCCATCTGGTTCACTAATGTCCTTTAGGGAAGGAAACTGCCATCCTTACCTGGTCTGGCCTACATGTGACTCCAGACCCACTGCAATGTGATTATCTCTTATCTGTGCTCAGGGCAATTAGAGATGGGCAATAAATGATGGCCTTGAATAACACACACACATACACACCTGTGAAACATACCCACCCCTCTCACACACACACTCCTTGAAGACACACTCACTCCTCTCACTCACACACACACACACAAACACACCCAACTATCTGTCACATACACACAAACACCTACAAAACACACATACACACACACACACATCTCTGACACACACTAACTCCTCTGTCACATACACACACCCCTCTGAAACACACTCACCTCTCTCTCACTCAGTCTCCCACACACACTCACTCTCTCTCTCACACACACAGACAGACAGACAGACACACACACCCACCCACCTCACATGAATACACACAGAGCTCTCATGCTCACCTGCACACTCACTTCTCATGTGCTGCCATACTCTCCCTTTTTTACACACATACATTCATCCCATCACATTTACATTCACACACTGACACACAACACTCTCACTCCCACTCCGCGCACATCCCCCCCCCATAAACCCAAGCAGCCAAACAGACTCCCTGTAGCCACACATCATAGTCAGCGGGCTGAGTCAAACAACTTTTCCACTGGCCCTGTTCACCCCCAGTATTGTTACAGTGAAAAGGCAGCTCGCCACCACCTTGTCAAGGGGCAACAGGAGACAGCCAACAAATTGCCAGAGACACCCAGACGCTGCGAAAGAATGAAAAAAGTGCTCAGAAGAAGTGTAGCAACTTCGAACACCACTGTACTTCTTCTCTGGGGCCATGCTCACTGCCGTGTGCAGAAGATTAATCAGAAATGCCCAGATACAACAGCACATACACACATTAGAAGGTTGGCTAAGGTTTCCGAAAGGTGAAATGGAAAGTAAAAAATAAATGTCAGTTTACACCACAGACGACAGCTCACTTCCAGGAGCCACATGAAGCAACATGCCCGATGGATATCTCCCTGTCACATTACTTTGCCTCTCTTGCACTCAGTTTCCTTTCGAACGCGGCCAGCGCGTTGCAATCAGGCTGGTTTAAAAGAGGGCTTTCTGCGGATAGCTGCAGCTTCCTTCTCGGATGGGGGAGGCAATGTGAATCACAGGGCAAGCCTCTGTGCGGGGCCACCATATCAGAACAAATGGCCCTGTGTCAACAATCCCACTGGTTTTTGGGCCAGTCCCTAGAAATGAGCTTACGCTCTCAGACAGCCAAGCCACTGCCCGAGTCATAGAGGTACAAGCATGGAAACAAACCCTTCGGTCAAATTCGTCCATGCCGACCAGATATTCTAAATTAATCCAGTCACATTTGCCAGCATTTGGCCCATATCCCCTAAACCCTTCCTATTCATATACCCATCCTGATGCCTTTTAAATGTTGTATTTGTACCAGGCTCTCTACCACTTCCTCTAGCAGCTCATTCCATACACACACACCCCAACTCTGTGTGAAAAAGTTGCTTCTCAGGTCCCTTTTAAATCTTTTCTCTCTCACCTTAAACCTATGCCCTCTAATTCTGGACTCCCCTACCCTGGAAAAAAGATCTTGGCTATTCACTCTATCCATAATTCTATAAACCTCTATAAGGGCAACTCTCAGCCACCGACGCTCCAGGGAAAATAACCCCTGCCTATTCAGTCTCTCCATACAGCAACATCCTTGTGAATCTTTTCAGAACCCTTTTAAGTTTCACAACATCCTTCCTATAGCAGGGAGACCAGAATTCAATGCAATATTCCAAAAGTGATCTAACCAATGTCCTGTACAACTGTAACATGACCTCCCAATTCCTATACTCAATGCCCTGACCAATAAAGGCAAGTGTCCCAAACGCCTTCTTCACCGCCCTGTCTACCTGCGACTCCACTTTCAAGGAACTGTGAACCTGCACTCCAAGGTCCCTTTGTTCAGCAACACTCCCCTGGGCCTTACCGTTAGGTGTATAAGTCCTGCCCCGATTTTCCTTACCAAAATGCAGCACCTCAAATTTATCTAAATTAAATTTCATCTGCCACTCCTTGGCCCATTGGCTCAGCTGATCAACGTCCCGTTGAACACTGAGGTAACCTTCTTCACTGTCCACACCACCTCCAATTTTGGGAAACTACGTGTGGGCGAGTTAAAGGAAGGAATCATTGGGAATCACTGGGTCCAGTCTGGAGCACCGTCCCTCAACAGCATCTGGATATCCCCGAGTCACACAGGTCTGCGGCCCATTTCCCCTCCCCAACTTCTCCAGGGGCAATTAGGGATGGGGCAATAAATGCTGGCCTCTCCACCTCCCACAGAAGAATGCTAAAGAAAGGATTGAATTGGGGTTGAGGATCTGGTGGAGACGGTGGTGTGGTGCCAATGGCTTAGTAATCCAGAGATCTAGGTTAAAGTTCTGGGGGTGGGGTTTCAAATCCCATCACAACAATGAATTAGTACATCAACGTGTTTTACAAAAAAAAATGCTAATTTCAGTTAAAGTGGTCTATCCAACCTCTCCAAACTTTCCAGTCCATGTAGTATTCTCGTAAAGCTTATCTGCACTTTTTCTAGTTTAATAATATTCTTTCTAGTAGGGCGACAATAATTGCATTCAGTATACCTGACACCTTTTATGTCAGCCAGGGTTCCCTGATTGGATCAGATTAACAGGTCTGGTGGTCCTGCAAATCTAACCTCCTTATACAATTTGCTTTTGAAAGTCACACTTGAATCACCATGTGTCAAATTGCAGCATTCTCCTTGTACTGTCTCTGGCACTTCTGCTGATTATTTGCTTCCCTCTGGTTAATGACCCTCCGAAAATCAGAAACACATTATCCTTTTTAAAAACAAGCAAGGCCACGATTTCGAACATCTTGATCTGATCTCCCTTTAACTTTTCCTCCTCGAAGGACAACAAACCCAGCTTACTGTCAAAAAAATAGTTCTCTACAGCAGTGCCGACCCTATCTAGCTTTCCATCTTATAGTTCCTCATTAAAAATTAAATACAAGAAATATGAATCTCGACGCTCTGTTCAGCTTGAGCTTATTTTCCAGTAAGCACACAGATTCAGTCCAGGCAGGTGGGTAAAATGGTACAAAAATCAATTTGTCTACTCTTGCAAACTAATCCCACGTACTTGTCACTTCCTGCAAATACCTCCCCCAAATCTTTCTTAGCTTTAGCCATTTTTCAGGCCCTATCCTCCCAGTCAGTCTAAATGAAGTAAATGCAACAATGCACTGCTCCCTCAACACCGACCCTCCATAAGTGCAGCACTCCCTCAGCACTGACCCTCCAACAGCGCGGCACTCCCTCAAGACTGACCCTCCGACAGTGCGGTGCTCCCTCAGTACTGACCCTCCGGCAGTGTGATACTCCCTCAGTACTGACCCTCCGGCAGTGTGATACTCCCTCAGTACTGACCCTCCGACAGTGCGGCACTCCCTCAGCACTGACCCTCCAACAGTGCAGTGCTCCCTCAGTACTGACCCTCCGACAGTGCAGTGCTCCCTCAGTACTGACCCTCCAACATTGCAGCACCCCCAGAGTACTGACCCTCTGACAGTGCGGCACTCCCTCAGTACTGACCCTCCCAGAGTGTGGCACTGACTCAGTACTGACCATCCGAAAGTGAGTAACTAACATCCTATATTGCTCTGTCATAACCTCCTCTGCCCTTGTATTCAATGTCTTGATTAATAAATGTAAGAATCCCTTCTTAATCACCTTATCCACATGTCCTGTTGCCCTCAAGGATCTATATACATTCAGGGAAAGATCCCACTGATCCTCAGTACTACCCAGTGTCCTACCATTCATCAGGAATACTCATGGCTTGTTTGAAATACATCAATTCTCATTGCTGAGGATTAAACTCCAATTTCCCCCTCATTCTTCTCAATCTCAGTGAATACAAACCCAGTCGATCCAGTCTGTCCTCATATGTCAGTCCTGCCCGTCCTGGGGGTCAGCCTGGTGAACCTTTGCTGGACTCCCTCAATAGCAAGAATGTCCTTCCTCAGACTAGGAGACCAAAACTGCACACAGACCTCAAAACTGCACACAATACTCAAGGTGTGGCCTCACCAAGGCACTATATAACTGCAGCAAGACATTGTTATTTCCAATACTCAAATCCTCTTGCTATGAAGGCCAGCATGCCATTAGCTTTCCTCACTGCCTGTTGCACCTGCGTGCCAACCTTCAGCGACTGTTCCACCATGACACTCAGGTCTCGTTGTACCTCACCTTTTCCTAAACTGCCACCATTCAGATAATAATCTGCCTTCCTGATTTTGTGACCAAAGTGGATAACCTCACATTTACCCACATTATATTGCATTTGCCCACTCAGTCAGCCCATCCAAGTCACCCTGCAGCCTGTTAGCATCCTCCTCATAGCACACTGCCACCCAGCTTAGTGTCATCTGCAAATTTGGAGATATTGCATTCAATTCCTTCGTCCAAGTTGTGAATGTATATCGTGAACAGCTGATGTCCCAGCACTGAACCCTGCAGTACCCCATTCGTCACTGCCTGCCACTCTGAAAAGTCATTTAGTCCAACTCTCTGCTTCCTGTCTGCCAACCAGTTCTCTGTCCACATCAATACATCACCTCTGATACTATGAGCTTCAATTTTCCTCACTAAGCTCTTGTGGAGAACCTTGTCAAAAGCCTTTTGAAAGTCCTGATACACAACATCTACTGATTCACCATGTCTACTCTAACTGGTCACATTCTCAAAAAATTCCAGAAGGATTGTCAAGCATGATTTCCCTTTAGTGAATCCATGCTGACTAGGAGCGATTCTGTCACTGCTTTCCAAATGCTCATTATTACACGTTTAATGATTGACTCCAGCATTTTTCCTACCATTGATGGCAGGCTAACCGGCTTATAATTCCCCGTTTTCTCTCTCCCTCCCATTTTAAAGAGAGAGAAGTAAGAGAAAGAGAGATAAAGAGAAAGGGGGAGAGAGAGAGAGAGAGAGACAGAGAAAAAGAGAGAGAGAGAGAAAAAAAGAGAAAGAGAGAGAAAGAAAGATACAGAGAGAGGCAAAGAGGTTTAGGGTGGGAATACAAATGCTTCCAGCCCCCAGGCAGTCAAATGCATGGCTGTCAATGGTCGAGCAATGAAAATCGAGGTTGGGCAAGAGGCTGCAGTTGGAGGAATAATGATACCTCGCAGGGGTGTGGGGTTGAAGGAAGCCAACAGAGACAGGGACAGCAAAGACAATGGAGGCACTTGAGAATTTCAAAGTTCAGCTCTTGTTGTATGTCAGAGCACACACGGAGGCAATGAATCACCAGGGCTCAGTGCAAGTTGGAACACAGAGGCAGCGACATTTCTTTTTTGGATGCTGCTGAGATTTCCAGAGGGTGGGAGAGGGCGCACGCTCTTACACGAGCTGAGCCCACCTCTGATCAGCTCATTCAAGATTAAAGAACTTCCTCCAGCTCAATCAGACATCACTGCGGAGGGTGAACACACTGTCCTGCTCTGTCACAAGGGGGGCAAGTTTCGATTCTCGAATATCAGTGTCAGTGAGGTTTCAAAACTATTTCAGTGGCCTTCCTGTTCACTGCCTACTTTCTGAGATTGGATCTTTGGAAATATTTGAGAAGTTCCTTCATACTTGCTGTGCCCATGACCCAATTTCCCGTTTGGCTCCCCTGTCCATTGGAATAGTTGTCACTTTTTATATCTCTCTAGGATGGCACGGTGGCTCACAGCATCAGGGACCAGGGTTCGAACCCAGCCTCGGGTTATTGCCTGTATAGAGTTTACACATTCTCCCTGTGTCTCTGTAGGTTTCCTTTAGATGCTCTGGTTTCCTCCCACAGTCTAAAGATATGCAGGTTAGGTGGATTGGTCACAGTAAATTGTCCAAGGATCTGCAGGCTGGGTGGATGAGCCATGAGAAATGCAGGGTTACAGGGACAGGTAGGGGGCTGGGTCTGAGTGGGATGCTCTTTGGAGGGTTGGTGTGGACTTGATGGGCCAAATAGCCTGCTTCCACACTGGAGGGATTCTATGGTCAACCATCACTGTGCTGCCAATAACTTTGCACTTCCAGTAAAAACAGAACATCGTTGGAAATGAAAAAAAAACTTTTACCCCCGCTTGCTCATCAGAACAAATGCAAGAATGCCAAATTTCAAACGCTCACAACAGGAGAGCATTTATGCTGCAGGAGAAAAGGCTGGGGGGAGGGGATGGAGTGATTGGTTGGCCAGCCAATTCTGCTTAGGTGAGGCTTTGCCATGGAAAAGAACTATGGGAAATCCAGAGGCTCTTGGGTAATCCCAAAGAAATAGGCGCAAGGCTCCAGCATATTTCTATTGTTTGCAGAAAATAGGCTCCGTGTGTTTGAAAGGAGATGGTGAAAATACTCGACAGGAAAGGTTTACTGAGCTGTGGTGAAATCGCGGGGTGGGAGAAGGCAAGGGTCCAAGATGGGCCGAATGGCGAGTTTTTCTACCGTGGGTCCAATGTGTTGTTGCAGTTTGTATTCAGGCCTGTGCACTGTTTAAACAGTTCCCACACTGCAGTTTCAAGCCACATCGATTATCCAAGGCCAGAAAGTAAAAACAGACAGAAAGAACTACATGGCGAGTGAATAATTAATAAACCTTCAACTATAAGCCGAAACTTCATTATTTATCCTTTGAAAGTTCAGACAGCCTCCTATGAAATCTGGAAAAATAATTTGTCCAGATCAAACTCAATACTTTTAAACAGGAAGCCATCCTGCATATCCAACTATTCCCCGCAGTGCAACTAGGCTCACAAAGCACTCACCCTCCACCAATGTCCATCATGTTGGTCCATTGATACCCCTTCCAAAAAGAGCTCAGCTTCAGCTTACATTGCCAGCCATTGTCCAAACCCAATCCTTCAGCCCCATATCAGCTCTCCGGCCTAGCTGCATTCCTACCATCCATCAACGTGTCTGCAGCCTGATGTTAACCCTTCAACCCACTGCCAGTGCTTCAGCCTGACTCCAGCTCTATGCTGTGTACCAATTCTTCAGCCCAGCATGAAACCAACCCTACAGCTCAGAAATAACCCTACATTCTTCAATCAACACAATTGCCTGAAACCAATCCTACAACCCGAAACCAATCCTACAGTCTGAAACCAACCCTATTGTGTGGGTTGCTTCTTGCAAGAGTCACATAATGGAAGCTCCATCCCTTGGTCTGGAGTAGGATGGTGACCTGGAGTTTCTGGTTCTGAGGCAGGGAGACCAGCCTCTGCGCCATTAGAGACTGCGACGATCAGAGCAGGTTGCATGCAGAGACAGCCATTCAGGAGATTCTTAAAGGTGGAGGAGAGTAAGAGGGAGAGCTGTAGGGGAGGGGATTCCAGAGCCTCGGGCCCAACCATCCGAAGGCCTGGTCACTAAGAGCTGAGAGATGGAAGTGGGAGTCGTTCCTCTCGACACAAATCAAAAGATCGAGTGAATAAAGGCTCGCAAAAACCAATCAAAACTTGATTCGTACTCTGAGCTCTTCCCTGGCAGCTTTTCTGTGAGCAATTCCTGTCACTGAAGTTGGTAAAGTACATGGTTTTTTTATTGAACAGGAGAAGCCTCTCTGATGTTTGGCAGTGATTGTTCTGATTGAAGGGCCTGGTTCTCAGTAATGATCTGTCCACATTCCAAGATCTGTCCTGGGTGAACGTTATATAGACACCAGCTTCTCCTCAGCAGAAAATGAGGACAATTACCTCCCAAAGTCACTCTCTTCAATGCCTGATTTTTAATTTTTATTTTTAGCTGTCTGTGATTTGTGATTCTGCTTCAAGTTGTGCTGAGTGAGAGCGATCGCTGTTAATGATCGTCATCTCAATCTCTTGCAGACCACCTCATACCCAAACGTTAGGCAGCGGGAATGTGACACTCTGGTTCCCTCTGCTTTTCCACAACTGCGGCATCAGTGCATTCCAAGCAACATTCCCAACCTCCCCCCAGCACTGTGTTCTTTCTTGGTCTCCTTATTTAAGAAAGGAGTTACTTACCTTTGGGGCGGTGCAGAAATCTGAAGACCTAGGAACAAGGCAATGGGCCAAGTGCTGGAAAATGGGATTAGAACAGTGAGGTAGCTGCCTTTGACAGGTCCAGATTCGATGGGCTGAAGAGCCTTAATCTGTGCTGTAGACCTCTACAGCTCTAAGAAGAATCACACCAGACTCAAAACTTCAACTCTGTTCCTCTGTCTCTTCACAGACCGGCTGAGTTTCTCCAGCACATTCTGTGTCAGTTGCAGAGATGGTTCACTGATTCCTGGGATGAGGGGATTATCCAATGGGAAAAGGTTTGGGCAGGTTGGGCCCTTAACCATTTTGAGTTTAGATGAATGAGAGGTGATAGAGTCATAGAGATACACAGCACAGAAACAGACTTTTCGGTCCAACTCGTCCATGCCAACCAGATATCCTAAATTAATCTCATCCTATCTGCCAGCATTTGGCCCATGTGCCTCTAAACCCTTCCTATTCATGTACCCATCCAGATGTCTTTTAAATGTTGTAATTGTATCAGCCTCCTCCACTTCCTCTGGCAGCTCATTCCATACTCGCATTGCCTTCTGCGCTAAAAAGTTGCCACTTAGGTCCCTTTTAAATCTGTCCCCTCTCAGCTTAAACGTATGCTCCTCTAGTTTTGGACTCCGCCATCCTGTGAAAAGGACGTTGTCTATTCACCCTATCCATGCCCTTCATGATTTTATAAACCTCTATTCAAATTCTTTGGCCCAGGGGCCTGCAGATGCTCAGACGCTGAGTCAATTCAAGGCTAGGATTAGTGCACTCGATAGGGACGGCATTGCCTTGTGGTTTTATCAGTATTAATCTGAAAAGATCCAGGCAACATTCAGAGGACCTCAGTTCAAATCTCAGCAAGGCAGATGGTGGAATTTTCAGTGAACCAGAGGGATCGTTCCAACAATTAAGAATGGTTTCACGGTCATCGTTCGACTCTTAAGTTTTTAAAGTTGAATTCTGCCATGGTGGGATTCAAACCCAGGTCCCCAGGACAATCCCCAGGATTAACAGTCTAATGATGGTACCACTAGGCCACCTAATGAACAGACAGAGGGTGCTGATTAAGGTGATTGCCAAAGGAAGCAATGGAGGCATGTGGATAAAACTGGGATACGCAACAGGCTGGAATTGGAGGAGATCAGAGATAAGAAAGGTGAAGGGGAGATTTGAACAAGGAAGAGAATATGAAAATCGAGCCATTTGCTCAGATGAATTATTAAGACTAAATGGTCCTTGCAACTGAGGTACAGGAAAGGATTTGAACACGGAAGACAGTATGAAAATTGAGCCATTTGCTCAGGTGGATTATTACGACAAAATGCTCCTTGCAACTGAGGTACAGGAAAGGATAACATTAACCCACATCTCTGACATTGGTAGTTATTCCCATGTGAATTAACACAGTTAATCAGTAGGTAAAGGGTTTACAAGGCTGCTAATGAGGTCACTAATTAAAATAAAATAACCAGACCCTGCCGCCCATAATCAGTGCAAATTTTCGCAATTTGGAACAAACTTGGAACAACAGTGAAACTGTAATTATTTGCGACATTACTGTGGGAACACTTCCATCACATGGGCTGCAGTATTTCAAGAAGGTGGCTTACCACTCCCTTCTCAAGGTCAGAACTGGCAACAAGGGCAGCCCTTGCATGTGATGCCCACATCCTGAAGAATAAATTTTGAAGAGTTAAGGCAAACAGCCAGCCTCCACATGATTAAATGCATTGTCTCCCACACAACAATTACTTAACATGTTATCTTCTCCTCTGATTCTGACCTCTTCAGCAACTTCTGATTTTAGTCACACCATCACTGGTGGCCTTGCCTTCAGCTGCCAGCCCCCCACCCCAGACTCTGGAATTCTCTCTCCAAACTATGCCATCCCTATCTTACCCTTTCTGCCCATAAGGTGCTCCTACCTTTTGAAGCAGACTCTGAGTCACTACATCTCCCTGTTGGTTTCATGCATCAAATCTCATTGGGTTAAGCTCCTGTGAAATGCCTAGCTATGTTACTGGACCATAAGGTGTAGGAGCAGAAATAGGCCATTCGTCCCATCAAGTCAGTGAGATCATGTCTGACCTGATAACCCCACATCCATTTTCCTGCCTTTTCCTCATAACCCTTGATTCCCTTCTGAATTAAAAATCTATCCATCTCAGCCTTGAATATACTTAATGACCCAGCCTCGACAGTCCTCTGTGGTAAAGAATTCCACAGATTCACAACCCCCTGAGCGAAGGAGTTCCTCCTCATCTCTGTCTTAAATGGATGACCTCTTATTCTGAGATTATGCCCTCTGTGGTCCTAGATTCTCCCACAAGGGCAAATAACCTCTCCACATCTACCCTGTCAAGTCCCCTAAGAATCTTATATGCTTCAATTAGGCTGCCTTTCATTCTTCTAAACTCCAATGGACATGGACCTAACCGACTCAACCTCTCCTCCTAAGACAATCCAGCCATTATAGGTGCTACATAAATGCCCAATTGCTGTTGTTTACTCCACTGAATCCATATACACAAGATTGCCAGAAAGTGTGGGATGGTTAAAGAATTCTCACACTGATTTGTTAAAGGCAAAGGGAACTGAGAAGGTTGATAAGGGCAATGCAGTTGAAGTGACGTATCTGGGCTTTCCAAAAATGTGAATGATAAAGTATTTAAAATGGAATTGGGGAACAGTTTAAAAAGTAAGATGCTGGCAAAGCGACAGCAGATATTTAAGGATGTATTTCATACTCCCATTGGGAAAAACCCAATGAGAAGATTGCACCAGTGTAGCTTAGTGCGAAAGTTAATGATTGAATACATTTTAAAGAGGTACAAGGATGCAGAGATTTAAAAACAAGTGAAGATAAAACAAATTGGAGGATGACTGGGAAAGGGTGTAGGTGGGAACTAGCTAAACTGCTCTTGCAGACAGCTGGAAAGTGTGTGATGGGTCGGATGATTTTCTGCACCATGACAATTCCATGAGCCAAAAATCCAAAAGATTTGAGCCACTTAGTGAACAGGGCTCATCCTGGGGCAAGTGGTGTATTGGGGAGGATCAAAGGAGGAGATAGGGTTGGATAGAAGGCCCTCTCTTTAGAAGAGGGGGATTAGAAGGAGAAAAGAGATTGATAATGTGATGGAGGAACTCCCCTTGTGCCCGGATGAATGCAACACTCAACAAGCTCATCACCATCCAGAACAAAGCAGCTCTGCTTGATCAGCACCGCATCCATAAACATCTAATCCCTCCACCACCTCCAACACTCACTCTCTGCCGACACACAGTAGCGGCAGTGTGTACCATCCTCAAGCTGTCTGTGTGAAAAGAGGGAAGAATGATTGTTGAGGACAATGCTGGATCACAAGGCATGTCACGTGCAAAGCTCTTTCGCTTCACCATGCGAAAATAATCCATCAATTGTGACAATCTGAAGTGTTTAAAAGGAAGCAGAATACAATGCTGTAGGGATAAAGGTTGGGTATTCTTGCAGAGTGGGAGAGAGGGAACCAGACTCAGCTGCTTACAGCTAATTCTGCTTCTGACATTCCCATTCCACAGTCTGTACCCAGTCATTGGCCAGCCTCTAAAGAACTAGGCAGACTCTGCACTGGGGGCTTGGAGGGTCAACATACATCAGTAACCACAGGATCAGGAGGTTAATGCAGCTTGAAATAATTACAGCCTCACTGACAATGCTTGAAATAAAATAATGAGCAGTTACTAAGCCAGCAAAGGAAGGAAAATTGTGCTGTGTACACCACAGGAGGAGATGTAACATGCACTGGATTCAGTGAACTTGTCTCTATCATCACAATTTTGTGGGTGGCATTTTTCCCTTTATTCATAGAAACCCTACAGTGTGAAAGCAGGCCATTTGGCCCATTGAGTTCACTGACCATCTGAAGAGCACCCCACCCTGACCCACTGCCCCTACCCTATTCCTGTACCCAGCATTTCCCATGGTCAATCCACCTATTCTGCACATCTTTGGGGTGGGGGAGGAAACTCATGCAGGCACAGGGACAGTGTGCAAACTCCACACAGACAGTTGCCTGAGGGTGGAATTGAACCCAGGTCCCCAGTGCTGTGAGGCAGCAGTGCTAACCACTGAGCCATTGTGCTGCCCTATTGCTTTGTGGGATGTGGGCTTTGACATTCATTTGCCTGCCCCTACTTACCCCTTGGACTGTGTGTCTCTCTTGGCTGTTCTAGAGCAAGTTCACAGCAAGGCAAGAGGGAGTAAGGATAGCAAATTTCTTTCCCAAGAGGGCATTTGTGTTCCAGAATATTCACTGCTGTTCGATAATGGTTGTCATGGTCACAGTGAATAACTTTAAATTTTATTAGTTATTAATGGAATTTAAATTCCACCAGCAGCCGTGGGTGGGAATCGAACCCCTGCCCCCAGTTATGATTACAAACTCAGTGATATCACTACCATGCCGCAGCCGCAACCCCCACCCTGCTCTTGTGTCAGGAACATTCTTTTTCTATTCACTCATGGGATGTGGGCATCGCTGGCTGGGCCCAGTATTTATTGCCCATCCTTAGTTGCCCTTGGGAAGGTGGTGGTGAGCTGCCTTTTTGAACTGCTCCAGTCTACATGCTGTAATTTGTCCCACAATGCTGTTAGGAGGGAATTCCAGCATTCTGACACAGTGACAGTGAAGGAACAGCAATATATTTCCCAAGTCAGAATGGTGAGTGGCTCGGAGGGGAACTTGGACGTGTGACATTCCCATGTATCTGCTGCCCTTGTCCTTCAAGATGGAAGTGGTCGTGGGTTTGGAAGGTGCTGTCTAAGGGGGATCTTTGGTGAATTTCTGCAGTGCATCTTGTAGATAGTACACACTGCTGCTACTGAGCGTCGATGGTGGAGGGAGTGGATGCTTGTGGATGTGGTGCCAATCAAAGCGGGGGCTGCTTTGTCCTGGATGGAGTCAAGCCTCTTGAGTGTTAATTGGAGCTGCCCTCATCCAGGGCAAATGGGAAATATTCCATCACACTCCTGACTTGTGCCTTGTAGACAATGGGCAGGTTGTGAAGGGATGGATATGAAGTAGAGAAAACAAACCGGAAATAAAATGCTAACAAACAGAACAGCTGTGGGAATGCTCAGCACAGCGATCGATAGGGTTCGGGAGAAATAAATACCAAGAGAAAACAATAACAAACTCAGCAATAATGACACAACGTGAATGAATAAAGAGAAAAGGGTCAAACTGAAGCAAAATAGATATCTATTGACTAAGTGCACAGGCAACAAAGAATAAATGACAAATCACAGTATAAAAAGGTGAGGGAGGATTTTTTTTCAAGAATTTGGGGGGAAAAGGGGGCGATATTCTCCAGTAGTAAAGAACAAAAAGCTAAATCAGGATGGAGCACTGAAGGATGCACAACACAATTTCAGGTATTGACAGCAAAGCGGTAGAAATATTAAATCATTACTTTGCCTCTGCACTTTCTAGAGAAAAGGAATCATCATGGATGTGACACTAGAACAGATCGAAAGAGGTAGAAAGTCAGTTGAGAGAGAAAGTGGGAGATAAATGAGAAACCATTCGCACATAAGGCAGGATGAATCTGCTCTTGGCCAACCTTATTGAATTCTTTTGAGAAGGTAACAAGAAAAGCAGACACTGGCACAGTTGCGCAACCAGAGAGATATAGTGGAATTCTGAAAGTGCAATGCACCACTTAGTCGACGCATCACTGAGAGCTGGGGGAGGGGGCACGGGAGAGGTTCTTGTTGATGACATATCACTTCAAAGCCCCAGTCCCTGAGGGTGGGTGGACTAACTACACACTCTTGCATGGGGTGACCTGGTAATGAATGTCAAAACATGGTGGGTCAGGGTCCCTAGAAGGGATGAAGAGAGCATCATCTAGGAAAGTCGCAGGGATGAGGAAATTCTGAGTGTGTGTGGAAGGCTGGGGACTGTCCTCCATAAGCATAGGTCATAAAGTCATACAGCACGGAAACAGACCTTCCGGTCCAACCAGTCCATGCTGACCATAACCCTAACCTAAACTACTCCTACCTGCCAGAATTTGGCCCGTATCCTTACAAACCTTTCTCGTTCATGTACTTATCCAAATATCTTTTAAACTTAATTATATCTGCATCCACCACTTCCTCTGGCAGTTCATTCCTTTAAACTAGAGTGGGTTCAGAAAGGATTTACCAGGGTGTTGCCAGGAATGGAGGGTTTGAATTATAAAAGTAGACTGGATAGGCTGGGACCTTTTTCTATTGGAGCATAGAAGGTTGAGGGGTAACCTTACAGAGGTTTATAAAATAATGACAGGTATAGATAAGGCGAATGACAATGGACTTTACCCTAATATGGCGAAGTTCAAAACTAGGGGGCATATTTTAAAGGTGAGAGGAGAAAGATTGAAAAAGGATGTGACGGGCAAGTTTTTTTACACAGAGAGTGGTTAGTATGTGGATTGGAAAAGATTTCGAAGAGGTGTTTTTTTCAAAGTCCCAAAGGGAGTTCTGGTAAAAGTAAATGATGGGAAATTGCTTCAAGTGGCTGGAAGCTTGGCAGCCGATCTCCAATCCCAGGTCAATGGCAAAAAAGCCAGAAGGGGGAGATGAGGGGAGTACTTTCTAATGTGGAGCGTTGCAGTGCCCTGGAATGAGCTGTCTGAAAGGGCATGAAAGCGGATTCAATGGGAACTGTCAAAAGAGGAGTGACTGGAGGCTAAGGGGAAAGTGGGATTAACTGGAGGAGCAAGTGAAGTCACAATGACCAAAACAAAAAACTTTCATCTGCATTCTACAATTCGAAGTCTTTACCAAACTTGCAGAGGTGCAGTACTGGACAGTGAATTTCAATTCAGGTACCTTGGGGTAACATAGCACATCTTATTCAATACAAGCCCCCAAAGCAATTCGCAGGATTAGGGGAGACAATGGCCTAGTGGTATTATTGCTGGACTGTTAATCCAGAGACCCAGATAACATTCTGGGGACCCAGGTTCAAATCTTGTCAATGGCAGATGGTGGAATTTGAATCCAATAAATACCTGGAATTAAGAATCTAATGATGACCATGAATCCATTGCCGATTGTCAGGAAAAACCCATCTGGTTCACTAATGTAACAGAGATAACAAGGTGTAGAGCTGGATGAACACAGCAGGCCAAGCAGCATCAGAGGAGCAGGAAGGCTGACATTTCGGGCCTAGACCCTTCTTTACTATCTCTGGTTCACTAATGTCCTTTCTTTCTCACATCCTTACTTGGTCTGGACTATATGTGACTCCAGACGCACAGCAATGTTGGTTGACTCTTAGATGCCCTCTGGGCAATAAATGCTGCCTGGCCAGTGATGCCCTCATCCCATGAATGAATAAAGATAAAAACACACACAACTCCAAGAGGATCTTTTCGGGCCCAAAAAAGCTTGATCAGTCTGGTTAATGAGTGCCTTAAAGGAGGAAAGCAAGGTAAGGAACAGAAAGGAAATTTCAGAGCTCGAAGCCCAGGCAGCTGAAGGCATGGCTGCCAAGGGTGGAGAGATTAATACTGGGGAATGTGCAAGAGGCTAGAATTAGAGAGAGGTCTCACAAGGTTGTGGGATTACGGAGATAGAGATGGGAAAAGCCAGGCAGGGGTTTGGATCATCATTTCAAAACTGAGGCGATGCTTGACCGGGACCCGATGTCAATTATAGAACATGGGGGTGGCAGAGCTGGACCGGGGGCAGTAGAATTTTAGATGACCACAGGTATACGGAGGGAGGAGTATGGAAGATTATCCAGAAATGTGTTGGAATAGTCAACTCTACAGGGACATGGGTGAGATTTTCAGCAACAAATGAGCAGAGGCCGGGCGATATAACAGAGATTGGAGTAGCACGGTGGCTCAGTGATTAGCACTGCTGCCTCACAGCGCCAGGGACCCGGGTCCGATTCCACCCTTGGGCGACTGTCTGTGTGGAGTTTCCACATTCTCCCCCTGTCTGCGTGTGGTTTCCGCTGGGTGCCTCTGGTTTCCTCCCACAATCTAAAGATGTGCAGGTTTGGTGCACTGGCCATGGTAATTGTAGGGTTATGGGGTTGAGTTTGGGTAGGATGCTCTTCAGAAGGTCGGTGCAGACTGAATGGGCCGAAAGGGATTTATGATTCTATCAGAGCCCCTCGTGAAGGATAAAATAAACCTTCAGTTGGAAAGGGTCTATCAAGGACAGCCAGTATTTCTATGACAAAGCCAAATTAGTTACAAATCAAAGGAAGAGAATCTAAAAGTCAAAAGGTCACTGCCATGCCTCTTTATGTCACTGGTTAGGCTTCCTGCAATTGGGGAATTGTGGGAAATTGTGGGCCTACTCTTCAGGAATGGGTGGCACAGTGGTTAGCACTGCTGCCTCACAACACCAGAAACTCAGGTTCAATTCCAGCCTCAATGGGCCAAATGGCCGCTTTCTGCACTGTAGGGATTCTATGAGATGGAGATTGTCTGGTTACCACTAGGTTGTTAAGAATGGAACCACTTATAGTTGTAAAGTAGTTCACTGTACTTAGAAGGGGCACATATTGGGCGGATAATAAGAAAATGGGGTGGAGGAAGAAAATTATATGTAGGTAGAGGTTTACTCATCACCAAAAGCAGGTACATTATACCAAATGAGGGAAAAAAAAAAGCACTGGAGCTGATTGAGAAGTGGAATGAACTTTCTTTTAAAAACTGAGCAAGAGAACATAGAGAAAGACGGAAAAGTGGACTGGGAGGGGTGGCAAGGAAAGGGGAAACAAGATGGGAAGGAAGGGGAAATCGTGGGGCAAGGAGGAGGGGGGCAACTGAGAAGGAAGGAGAGGCGTAACTGAGGAGGGGACGAGGTGAGTGTGGGAGAGGGCAAAACCAATGGAGGTGGGGAAGGAGAAACTGAGGTGGGTGCAAGGTTAGATCTGAGGGGGAACTAAGGAGGAGAGAGAGGTGAAACTGAGGGAAGGAAGGGGGAAATTAGCGTTGTTGGGAGAGAGGGGAAACTGGGGAGGGGAGAGCTGATGTGGGTGAAGCAGACACTGAGGGTGAATGAGAGGGGAAACTGATTCCACAAGTAATTACTTCCTCGCCAACCCAGTCCTCATCTATACATGGAAATGTATTGCTGTTCCTTCTGTGTCACTGGGTCTAAATCCTGAAAAGCCCTCCCTAACAACACTGCAGAAGATGTCACAGGTAGGTTCTTCACACAGAGAGTGGTGGGTGCGTGGAATGTGCTACCGGCAGTGGTAGTGGATCCAGCTACGTTAGGGACATTCAAGCGACTCTTGGATAGGCACATGGAGGATAGTAAAATGAAGGGTATGCAGGGTAGTTTGATCTTAGAGTAGGATAATAGGTCGGCACAACATCCTTGGCTGAAGGGCCTGTACTGTGCTGTGCTGTTTTATGTTCTATGTTATGTTAAAGGTTAATTGAACCTGACAAGGAATAACTGAAGTAATGTGGAAAAGTACACAAAATTCAAGCCTGATGCAAAAACAGAGCAGTCTCTTGTAGTCTACACAGAACCACCTGGATTTGCTCTCTCACCTGTTTTTAACGGCTGGAAAAGTACTGAAGTTATTATGAAATGGGGACTCACCACAGAGCCTTAGATACAGATAGTATTAACATTGGGGGACTCAGCCCCAATCATTGAACTTTACACCATTAAGCTGGGGTTCATGAGACTGGTGCCGTGGAATTTGAGATGGAGTGCAACTGTCACCAAAGTCTCTGACAGATAGAAGGCAGTGTAAGAATCACTTATCTGTATAGATATGCACTATTATGTAGTTTATGCTCGCAGATTCACTCATTAGCTTGCACACATCTCTAATATATATGAAGTAGATTAAGCTAATAAATTCACTTCATATTGAAGTGCACTTATCTTCTTGTAATCATTTTGATCAGAGCTTAAAGAACCTGTTAGTTAATTTCAGCTCAGATAACATATGCGTTTAACAAAGTCTGATATCTCTCCCTCCCTGGTTCTGCGTGAAGGACAAGGAAGCTTGGTTTTCTTTCCAAACAACACTGCCTGATGGACTCCACCCCACTGCAAATGGATAAGTGGTGCTACTTATTCGATCTACGCAATTGTTGAAAATGCTGTGCCCTGCAGCCAACCTGCTGTGAACCTGGGGAACTGCATTGTGCTGAACGCATTTATAAAGTCGTGCTGCACACTGCGGGGAGCAGGGCAGCTTCTGACCCCATTGGCTTCATTACTTCTTGCATTGTTTCTACAACTAAATGAGGAGGGCTTGACAAGCAAACGCGGGCGTCCTCCTGCAAGGTTGCGTCCTGCCACGGGACAAAAGCTTCCAACTCAGGCCTCACCACAGAAATGTGAGTTGGCAAGGTGGCATTCCTCATTCTGTGGGTGTGAAAGGCAATCTCACAGCCCAAACAATCGCTACTGATGAAAGGACAACAACTCATACACTACAGTTCGCAGGCAGTGGCAGCTCTCCTGCATTTAGCAATGATGACTGTCACAAACACCATCGGTGAATTGTCACCCGTTAAGTGACAGACACGTTGATGCCTAGAGTCATAAACCCATACAGCATGGAAGGTTTATTTTATCCTTCACGAGGGGGTCTGATAGAATCATAAATCCCTTTCGGCCCATTCAGTCTGCACTGACCTTCCGAAGAGCATCCTACCCAAACTCAACCCCATAACCCTGCAATTACCATGGCCAGTGCACCAAACCTGCACATCTTTAGATTGTGGGAGGAAACCAGAGGCACCCAACTCGACCATGTTTCCTAAATTGAACTGGTCCCAGTTGCCTACATTTGGTTCATATCCCTCTAAACCTTTCCTATCCATGCACTTGTCCAAATGTCTTTTAAACATTGCAATTGTACCCACCTCCACCACTTCCTCTAGCAATTCCTTCCATATACACACCACCCCTGTGTGAAAAAGTTGTCCCTCAGGTCCCTTTTAAACCTCTCCCCTCTCACCTTTAACCTATGGCTTCTACTTTTGGACGCCCCTACCTGGAGGAAAAGATTTTGGCTATTCACCCTATTTATTCCGCTTGTGATTTTATCAACCTCTATAAGGTCACCCCTCAGCCACGGATGCTTGAGGGAAAAAGATCCCAGCCTCTCCTTATAACTCAAACCTTCCAGTCTCAGTGACATCCTTGTAAGTCTTTGTTGCACTTTTTCCAGTTTGATAACATCCTTCCTATAGCAGGACGACCAGAATTGCATACAGTGCTCCAAATGGAGTTCTCGCCATAGCGTGGCAACATTTTGCAATCTGTCAAAGGCAGATCATATTCTTACATACCTCAGAGAATACATGTATGAATAGATTCAAGAACTGCTTCTTCCTTACTGTTATCAGACTTTTGAATGGACTTCTCAAATGTTAATTCTGATCTCTTGCTCTCTGTGGCTGTAACACAGCATTCTGCACTCTAATCTGCTGCTGATGCACTTTGTATCGTACGATCTCCCTCAACAGCACTCAAAACAACGCTTTTCACTGTATCTCAGTACATGTGACAACAATAAATCAATCAAATGTGGCCTTACCAATGTTTCGTACAGCTCTGACTAAAAACCAGGAATCCTGCTCACTTTTGGAATTCTTTCTTGGGTATGCAGGCGTCACTGGCAAGGTCAGCTTTTTTTTTTGCCCAACTCTAATTATCTCTCCAGGCCATTTCCGAGGGGCAGCAAATATTCAACCACACTGCAAGGGGATCCGAAGTCACATGTCGAGCAAGGGCGGCAGATTTCTTTCCCTGAAGGGCAGTAGTGAACCAGATGGATGTTGTACAAACGCCGTTGCGCTGGCTGGTTTAAAAATGGTGGATGTCGTTGAATTCAAACATCTACAGTGATGGGATTCAAACCCATGTGGGCCAAGGCTATTTGTCCCAGGGCTCTGAATTGCTGACGCATGATAACCCCACTGTACCCTTGAAAGAAATACACTTCACAACCTCACTTCTGAAGAAGGGTCACACCGGACCCCAAAATACGAATATGTGTTCCTCTCTCCAGAGACGATGAGACTTGCCAAGTTTTCCCGGCACTCTCCTGCTTTCATTTAATTGGGAATCTTTTTCCTGGAGTATGTCGTGGCTGGACCAGAAAGTTTAGGGGGAGGCGATGGCTTCACTTCCATCCAGTGACTCCATTCATACTTCTCGCTGTCTCAGGAAGGCAGCCAACATAATCAAAGACCCCTCCCACCCCAGTTATAATCTCTTCCAACCTCTTCCGGCAGGCAGAATTTATAAAAGCTTAAACACACGTACCAATAGGTTCAAGAACAGCTTCTTCCCCGCTGTTATTAGATGTTTGAACGGACCTCTCAAATTTCAAATCTAATGTTGATCTTGCTTTTTGAGTACTTTCTCTGCAGCCATAACATTGTATTCCTCACTCTGTTCTATTACCCTAATGCACTTTGTATGGTATGATCTGCCTGTACTGCACACAAAACAAAACTTTTCATTGTACCAAGGTACATACCACAAGAAGAAATCAAATGGCTTCGTGATATTATCACTAGACTATTAGTCCAGAAACTCAGCTAATGTTCTGGGGTAGTAGGAACTGCAGATGCTGGAGAATCCGAGACAACAAGGTGCAGGGCTGGATGAACACAGCA
>NC_063374.1:3676262-3731547 GCF_021869965.1 Rhincodon typus | reverse complement strand
TGTCAATTGTTGGGGTAAAGCCCATCTGGTTCACTAATGTCCTTTAGGAGGGAAACTACCATCCTTACCTGGTCTGGCCTACATGTGACTCCAGATCCACAGCAATGTATTTGACTCTTAACTGCCCTCTGGGCAATTAGGGATGGGCAATAAATGCTGCCTGGTCAGTGATGCCCTCATCTGTGAGCAAATAAAACAAAACCATCCTCTCGAAGGTGAGGGAATGGGCAGTTAATGTGCACTCTACCCACGGGAATCCTCCCGAGAAACTCTGTTTCAGGTGTACTCGCTCTTTGGAAGTGGGTGTCACTTGTACGGGGTGGGGGAGGAATTTACCTTGGCCTGCTCCGTTGGGAACATTCCCCGCCACACTCTATTCTCGGCGACAGAGCCAAGTGACCTTTTCCCTTTTTGTTCCTTGTCTTTTCTGGAATGGAGGTGTCAAGACGTTACCCAGCCACAAATGCCCCCCTCAAGTGAGTGGTTCGCCTGCCCATTTTTGGAGGGTAGTTAAGGGTCAACCATGTTGCTGGAATCAAGTACAGGGCCAGACAGGGTAGGGATGGCAGATTTAAAAGACTCGCCTGGTCATCCTTACCAGGATGAATTTTATCTTCTACATTTATGAATTTGAATTTGACCAGTGTGGGTTTTGGATGAACTTAGCCCTGATGATTATTAGTCTGGTGACATTATGACTACGCCACCATCTCCCTTAGCTTAGGGAGTCTTCCCTACATCTTCAAGCCAGCCACATGGAGCTTGGTGAGTCATGCTGCTGTCTCTGAATTTCCAGCTGTCGTGGAGGGTGTAGGACTTGACAAGGTAGTCACTCACGTTGGCCTCTACCTCCTAGGGATGGGGATAACTGCAACCCCCCCTTTCCTTTATCCCCAGAATAACACCCTCTTCCTGATCCCAATTCAAAAGTGGCAATGTCCCACCGGACCAGCCAACACATCTCAGATCAGCTCCGAACGACGCAGTACGCCGCAGCCCCTCGACCCTAACAGACTCACGGGATTGTTACGGTGTGGGAGGAGGCCATTCAGGCCATTGTGCCTGCACTGGCTCCTCAGAATCAGCATCTGCACCATTGTGCTTATCTTTAGCCCTTCCTCCCCATTTCATACCATTCCTATCCAAATAACCATCCAACGCCCCCTCCCTCTTGAATGCCTCGATTAAACATGCCCCCACCACATTTCCAGGCAGCGCATTCTACATCCTAACTGCTCGTTGTGTGAGAAAGGTCCTTCTCACATCTCTCTTGCTTCATTTGCACATCACTTTAAATCTACATCCCCCTCATTCTTGTTCACTTTACAAGTGGCTACAGCTTCTCCCTATGTGCTCTGTCCAGCCCACTCACAATTTTGAAAATCTCCATCAAATCTCCTCTCAGCTTTCACCCATCCAAGGAGAACAGCCCCAACCTCTTCAAACTATCCTCAAAGCTGAAGTTTCTCATTTCTGGAACCATTCTTGTGGATTCCTTCTGCACTCATTCAATGTATTCACATCCTTCCTGTAATGTGGCATCCACAACAGAACACTATATTTCTGCTGAGGTCTAACAAGTGTCTTGTACAAGTTCAACATCACATCCTTGCTCTTGTATTTTATGCCCCTATTAATAAAGTATTCTTTATTAGCCTGCTGTCTCGACCTGTGCTGCTACTTTCAATAATCTATTCACATGTACACCCAGCAGCCTCTGTTCATGTACCCCCTGAGGAATTGTACCCTCTACTTTATATTGTCTTTCAATGTTCTTCCGACCAAAGTGCATTATCTCAAACATCTCTGCATTGAACTTTATCTGTCGACTATCCATCCACTCCATTGACTTGTCAATGCTCTTTTGAGTTCCACACAATCATAGAATCCCTAAAGTGTGGAAGCAGGCCGTTTGGCCCATCGAATCCACACCAATCCTTGGAAGAGCATTCCCCGTCCCCATCCCCGTAATCCTGCATTTCCCATGGCTAACACCCCCCAGCCTGCATATCTTTGGACTGTAGGAGGAAACCGGAGCACCTGAAGGAAACCCATGCAGACACAGGGAGAACATGCAAACTCCACACAGACTGAGGCTGGAATTGAACCCGGGTCCCTTGCGCTGTGAGGCAGCGGAGCTAACGACTGAGCCACCGTGCCATCCTGCAGTTCTCCTCATGGCTTGCAATTCTTCCAAGTCCCGTGTCATCCACGAACTGGGAAACTGTCCCCTGCATCCAGTCTTGGGAACTCATCAAGATCAGGGTCACTGAGTGAGCTCTGAATGGCAGTAGGCAGCACCATATCCATGCTGGTGTCTGCACACCAAAGGCCTCAATTCTCCTCACCAGCGGCCAACATCCTCGCGAATGGGCCTCATCCTCTAAGGCTGCAGCCAATCAATCACCCTCCACAGACAGCAACGTTGGCTGAACACCAGAACAATAAGCAAGACCATCAAAGTCACGCCCAGTGCAGAGTCCAGTCAATCTCTCTCAAGGCCTCTTATAGATTACTCCATTAATCTGAAGGCAGCTCCTCACATCTTATCAGACAATGACAGCTCGGGTGATTATGGCCCACAGGTAATGAAGGCTATAAAGCTCTCGACCGGACAGGAAAGGTTAATTAGAAAACTTCTGTGCATCTCTGCAATAGATCATAACATTTCCTTTCTCCCAGTTTAAACCTTTGCTTGTTTCATCCAGAGGACCTGAGGGCACACTGGAAGACTGCTGACGAACAAAGGAATGAGCAGAACAGGTCAGGGAGGCAGGAGATTTCTAACTTCACTGTGTGGTTGGACATGCAACTGAATGAAGCACTTTTAACTTCCCCTGTTGGGCTGGGCCTAAGAATTGTTTGTCACATTAAAGATTGCGAGTAGATTTGTTCTTTTATTGGTGAGGGAGGGTGACGAAAGTATGTGATTTAGAGCTTGGTGTGGTGATGTAATTGTCTCTGAACCTCCAGCTATCAGACAGTGTTGTGCAGGGTGTAGGGCTTGACATCTGCAAGCACTCACAGTGAGAAGGGGGGTGGCTGCCCTTCCTTCTTCCCTTCATCCTCAAAATAGCATCCCTTCCTGATCGCAACTCAAAGTGGCGACATTCCACTGAACCAGCAAACACATTTCAGACCAGCTCCGTGCAACACAGTACGGCACGAGCCCTCAACCTTCACAGAGTGTACGGTGTGGGAGGAGACCATTGAGCCCAATGTGCCTGCACCTGCTCCTGCTCCTCAGAACAAGCATCTTTAGCTTGTGCTTATCTTCAGCCCTTTCCCCCATATCTCTACACTCTGTTTCTATCCAAATAACAATCCAGTGCACCCCTCTCTTCAATATCTCTGTTGAATCTGCCTCCAGCACATTTCCAGGCACTGCATTCCACTCGCTAACTACTTGCTGTGTGAGAAAGTTCTTTCTCACATCATTCTCACTTCTTTTGTACATCACTTTAAACCCAGGCCCCTCTAATTCTTGTTCCACTTACAAGTGGGAACAGCTTCCCCCCATCTGCTCTGTACAACATGCTCATGATTTTGAAAACCTCCATCAGATCTCCATCTCTCAGCCTTCTTTTTTTTCCTTCATTAATTCACGGGATTGCTGACCAGGCAGCATTTATTGTCCATCCCTAATTGCCCAGAGGGCAGTTAAGAGTAAACTACATTGCTGTGGGTCTATAGTTACATGTAGGCCAGACCAGGTAAGGATGGCAGTTTCCTTCCCTAAAGGACCTTAGTGAACCAGATGGGTTTTTCCTGACAATAGGTTCATGGTCATCATGAGATTCTTAGTTCCAGATATTTTATCAAAGTCAAATTCCACCATCTGCCGTGGCAGGATTCGAACCTGCAACCCCAGAACATTAGAGACAACAAGGTGCAGGGCTGGATGAACACAGCAGGCCAAGCAGCATCATAGGAGCAGAGAGGCTGACGTTTCGGGCCTAGACCCTTCATCAGAAAAGGGGGAGGGGAAGGGGGTTTTGAAATAAATAGGGAGAGAGTGGGAGGCGGATAGAAGAGGGATAGAGGAGAGGATAGGTGGAGAGGAAACAAACAGGTCGAAGAGGCGGGGATGGGGCCAGGAAAGGTGAGTGTAGGTAGGGAGTTAGGAAGGGGATAGGTCAGTCCAGGGAGGACGGACAGGTCAAGGGGGCGGGATGAGGTTGGTCGGTAGGAGATGGAGGTGCGGCTTGAGGTGGGAGGAGGGGATAGGTGGGAGGAAGAACAGGTTAGGGAGGCAGGGACGAGCTGGACTGGTTTTGGGATGCGGTGGGGGGAGGGGAGATTTTGAAACTTGTGAAATCCACATTGATACCATTGGGCTGCAGGGTTCCCAAGCGGAATATGAGTTGCTGTTCCTGCAACCTTCGGGTGGCATCGTTGTGGCACTGCAGGAGGCCCAGGATGGACATGTCGTCTGAGGAATGGGAGGGGGAGACTACCCCAGAACATTACTTGGGTCTCTGGATAAACAGTCCAGCGATAATACCACTAGGCCATTGCCTCCCCCACCAATAGGCCTTCTTTCCAAGGAGAACAGTCCCTAACTTCTTCAATCTATCTAGTGGTATCCACAAACTGGACACAATCCTCCAGCTGAAGTCTAACAAGTCATAGACTCATACAGAACCTTCGGGCCAATCAGTCCATGCCGACCATAATCCCAAACTAAACTAGTCCCACCTGCCTGTGCTTGGCCCATATCCCTCCAAACATTGCTTATTCATGTACTTATCCAAATGTCTTTTAAATGCTGTAACTGTACCAAGATCCACCACTTTCTCTGGAAGCTCATTCCACACACAAAACACTCTGTAGAAAAATTTGCCCCCCAGATTTTTTTCTCCTCACACCTTAAAAATATGCCCCTAGTCTTGAAATGCCCCATCTTAGGGAAAAGATGCCTGCCATTCACCTTATCTATGCCCCTCATGATTTTATAAATCTCCATAAGGTCATCACTCAACCTCCTATGCTCTAGTGAAAAAGTGAGAGCCTATCCAGCTTCTCCTGATAACTCAAACCCTCCCTTCCCAGCAACGTTCTGGTGAATCTCTTCTGAACCCTCTCCAGCTTAATAATATCCTTCCTATAACAGAATAACCAGAACCAGACACAGTACTCCAGAAGAGGCCTCACCAAAGTCCTGTACAACCTTTGCATGACGTCCCAACTCCTATACTGAAAGGTCTCAGCAATGAAGTACAAATTCAGCATCCTTGCTCTTACTCTATGCCCCTATTAATGAAGCCGAAGACAGTGTATGCTCTATTAACAAATCTAGCTGATGTAGGCTCGGCACCCATCTCCTCACTCCTCATGGGCCCTATCCCCTCCTGTAGTGAAAAATGTGCAGTTCACTGAATAATCGCCAAGACACTCTCTCCCACCCCCATCTCCGTCTGTCTGGGCACAGAGCGCAGAAAGAGTATTGGAGATGTGTCGTACTGATGGGCTTCTGCAGCCAAGATTGGAATTCCTTTTTTTTCTACACACACGCAGCCAGAAGGAGCTATTCATCCTAACAACATTGAGAGGATCCTCATTGTCATTCTGCTTATGAAGCATAGCACACCTCGAGTCATTCAGCCTCTCATAGGGCTCAAGTCCTCCCTGCTCCAAGAAGGTGTGTCACAACATCCCTGAACAGAAAATATCTACAGCTTTTATTGGGTCAAAAGCATCCTTCTAAAGGGTGGAAGGCATCAAAGCAAGGCCAGATATCAGTACCTTTGTGACTGACCTCTTCGTCAAGTAACACTCCTACCACTGTTTCTCACACTCACTATGTTTGGAATATCGTGCGCAGTTTTGGGTCTAATAACTAAGCAAGGATGTGCTGGCCTTGGAGGGGGTCCAGAAGAGGTTCACAAGAATGATACCAGGGATGGAACTGCTTGTCTTATGAGGAGCAGTTGAGGACTCCATCTCTCAAGCTCTCAGAGAAAAGTAAAAAGACCCACATACCATCGGCCATCGGATATTAGGAGCAGAATTGGGCCATTTGGTCATTGAATCTACTCCGCCATTCGATCATGGCTGATATGTTCCTCAATCCCATTCTCCTGCCTTCTCCCCACAACCCTCGATCCTGTTACTAATCAAGAACCTACCTAACTCTATCTCAAAGACACTCAATCACATGGCCTTGACAGCCCTCTGCAGCAATGAGTTCCACAGATTCACCGCTCTCTGGCTGAAAATATTCCTCCTCATCTCAGTTCTAAAGGATCATCCCTTCGATCTGAGGCTGTGCCCTTGGTCCTACTAGTGGAAACATCTCCCTGGATATATGTCCCGTATATCCAGGCCTCTCAGTATTCTGTAGTTTCAATCAGATCCCCCCTCATCCTTCTAAACTCCAAGTACAGACTCAGCATCCTCAAGTGCTCCTCATATGACAAACCCTTCATCCCCGGGATCATTCTTGTAAACCTCCTCTGGACCCCCTTACAAGGCCCGCACATCGTTCCTTAGATACGGGGCCCAAAACTGCTCACAGTTTTTCAAATGTGGTCTGACAGAGCCTTATACAGCCTCAGCAGTATATCCCCGCTCTTGTATTCTCTAACCTCTGGATTGAGCCTCAGAATACATCAGAATAGAACTTATTGCATTGATTCTTTCATGGAATGTGGGAGTTGCACGTTGGTGGCTCATCCATAAAGGACAGGCTTCTTACAACCTTTCAGAGGGCAGTTCAGGGTCACCTGTGTTGCCATGGGTCTGGAATCTGGCTGGATCGAGCTGGCATCCTTCCCTGAAGAGGACATTATTGACCATTTAGTGATCCCTGAACCTCTATTTAACCCCTTGAAAGATCGATAAGATCATGGTTGATCTATGACCTACCTCCATGAGCCTTTTACTTTGTCCCTGTAATCCATAACACTTTTGTTAAGCAAAGGTCTCTTAATCTCAGATTTGAAAAAAAAAAGGATCTGGTATTAACTATCATTTTTGGAAGACAGATCTAAGTCTTTGCTATCTTCCACAGAGGTATTCCCTGTTGAAAGGTATGTCGAGGTTTGACACAGCGGCCCTCTGCTGGTCCCCGCTCGTCTCTGTTTAAGCTTTGCCTTAGTTTTAAGATTGTCTTTCTGTTTTCTTCCAATTTGTCTATGGCTTCACCTCCTCTGTGTCTTTATAGATCTCCTCTAGCTCCATAATCGTTTCAGATCTGTGCACTCCTCCAATTACAGACCCCACTCTGCTCACTGCTGACTGTGCCTTCAGCTGCCAGTAATCATACTGTCTCTATCTCTCTCCTTGTCTAAGACATTCCTTAAAACCTTAATCTGAGACTCAACCTTTGTCCAGAGTTCCTGTGAGGTTCTTCTGCTCTGTGTATCAGTATAAAGCCCTCTCTGCTTTGGGCCAGAGGACTTGTGCTGACTGGGAGGGTAGTGCAGATGAGTCGCCTCACATTCTTTAAAAAGTACCTGCTTGTGCACTTGGCATGTCATAACATTCAAGGGTGCGAGCACAGTGCTGGTAAATGGGATTAGGTTTAAGGCCATGCGTTTCTAATGTGTCAGTGCAGACTCAATGAGCCTAAGGGGCTCTTCAGCATTCTACGATTCTAGAATTCTGTGATTCTATAACCACCCTATGCTATTGCTTCAATGTCTCATTCATACATCTCTAGCTTCTCTCTCCTGGTTAAATTTCTTGACACAACTTAACTTTCCCTATATCTGTCATTCTTAAAATGAAATTTCTAGCAATAGGTATGCAATTAGGACAGCTGCAGAGGAAAGGGACATGTATTATAGAAAGGGAATAGAGTGAGGGATGGGAAAGGGGAGGGTGATGGATGGGGAATGGGATGAGGGACAAGGAATGGTGCAGTTGATGGTCAAGGAACAGTGTAGGTGATGGACAGGAAATGGAGTGAGAGATAGGGACTGGTGCAGGTAAGGGTGTGTGTGATCATCACGGAACAGTGTGGGGCACACATGACAGGTGGGAAACGGTGCGCAAGTTAAACAGCGAACAGTGTAGGGGACGGACAGGTAATGGTGTTGGGGACAGACAGGGAACAGTGCAGGGGACGGACAGGGAACGGTGTAGGGGACAGACAGGGAACAGTGCAGGGGACGGACAGGGAACAGACGGGGAACAGTGTAGGGAAAAGACAGAGAACAGTGCAGGGAACAGACAGAGAACAGTGCAGGGGACGGACAGGGAACGGTGTAGGGGACAGATGGGGAACAGTGCAGGGGGCAGACAGGGAACAGTGTAGAGGACAGACAGGGAACAGTGCGGGGGACAGATGGGGACAAACAGGGAACAGTGCAGGGCACAGACAGGGAATGGTGTAGGGGATGGACAGGAAATAGATGGGGAACAGTATGTGGGACAGACAGGGAACAGTGCAGGAGACAGACAGGGAACAGTGTAGGGAACAGTGTAGGAGACAGACAGGGAACAGTGTAGGGGATAGACAGAAAACAGTGTAGAGGATGGGCAGTAAACAGAGTAAGGGACAAATGGGGAATATCCTAAGATCATTAAGATCCTAAGAAAATGAAAACCGAAAGAAAACATTGCAGGTTGCTCAGCCCTTCCAAGCCTCTGTCCTACAGAAAGTGTGGCTGACATGTTGTGGACATATGGTCCGTAAAGGGACATCTTTAAATTACTGTTGGCCCACCAAAGTTGCACAAACATTTGCACACGTAGGCACACAGGTGTGCAACACACACAACAAAGACCGCTTCTCACTCTCTGAAGAAAAGCACCTTCATAAACTATGAATGAAATGTTGGCAGCTTCCAGTTGCACATATATGGCCTGGGACGCACTAAAAATTCCTGAACAGGCCATTAAACATAAAATACCTCTGGGGATAATCCTTGCAACCAACTGGGCCTGGATTGCAATGTGGTTTGCACAGCCCATTAGCCTGAAAATCAAGACAGTCAGGTTTGGAATTGCACATCCTACACTGCATTAAATCTTCAATTGCTTATCCCTTTCTTAGAAAAACACAGCAGTCTGTGGTGCTAGCACTGATGCATCATTCAACCAAAGTACCAAGTGCCAGGTTCACCCTTTCATGCCCTCTTATGGAATAGGGCCAGAGAGGTTTTGGAAATAAACATGAAACTGCAACTCAAGTTTTAACCAGTTCTCTGGTTCAGCTCTACTGATATGAGAAAGAATAATGTACATCACACTGTTAGTTTAACTGCAGCGCCAGGGCACACTGCGAGGCAAACAAAAGGGCATTAGATAATCATTTGGGAGGAATAGTGTGCAGTGATATGGGGGAACAGACAGGAGATTGGCATGAGGGGATAGAACCAGGGAAGGCATGATGGGCTGAATAGTCTTGTTTCACTCCATTAACAATTCCACTATTCTATGCCTGAGGGCTTCAGGAGTGAGAGATGATGGGAACGAAAGTCAAATACAATGAGTGAGTTGTGCAGTTCAGAAAGAAGGCACTGTCCTGTTTATGCTGGCTCTTTGAAAGAGACACAAAAATAGTCCCACTAACCCAAAACCGCACCCACGACACTGGGGAAATACTCTCCCTCTTTCTAATTTGTATCCAGTTCCATTTCTGATTTTAACTGCTGCCAATGCCCTTTCAGGCAGCCCCTTCCAGAATAACTAAAACGCAGCATTAAACCATATCTTCCTCTACTCCTCAGGCCTTCTGTCAATTTCCGTCTATCTGTCGGAATCGTGGTCGAAGCTCCTTCTGATCTTTATCAGAAAGTGGCTCTTGACACCTTGTGTTTGCTCCGATCTGCAACCATATGGAAAGGACAGCTCAATCTATCCAGAGCAAAGAGCTCCAGCTTCTGTTCCCATCCCGTGCTGAGCTTAGGCCAGAAAAGGCTGGTGTTGGGAGAAGACTGGCATCTGAGGTGCCCACTATACAGTCAGTCATACATGGGAACATGCGTAGGCTATTTGGTCCCTTGAGCCTGCTGTGCTCTTTGATGGCTTTAGCCAACTGTGGCTTCAACTCCAGCTTCCTGCCAACCTTCCCAGCTCCAGCCATGCCAATATCCTTTGAACCCTCCTTGTTCGTCAAGAATCTATCTAAATTAAACCCTCAATGATCCCATCACCACCAGTCTCTGGGGAAGAGAGTTCCAAAGGCCCAGTTGTCTCCGAGCGAAAAAAAATCCCCCTCGTCTCCCTGTTAAGCGGGAGGCTGCTTATTTTGAAACTAGGTGCCCCCCGCCCCGGTTCCAGTCACTCCCATCAAGGGGAAAAGGTCATCTCAATGAAAACCCCACCAGGTCCCCTCAGGACGTCATGTGTTTCAGTAAATCACCTCTCGTTCTTCTAAACAGTCCTGAGAGCACGGGCAGCATGGGGTGAAGGTGGCACCAGGCTCCGTTGGAAGGCCGACTGCATTCAGCACACCCACACGCTCGCTATTGCTCTCTCCACCCTCATGTTCTGTGTGCTCAGTGACTTCGCATTCAGCTTAGCTAGCCCCACCACACCTCAGCTCGTCTGGCCCCGCACTGCATTTTCATGCCTCATTTTACCTTTAGGCTCAACTATTCTGAGGCACTAGACTAAGGTTTTTTTTTTGCTTCAGGCTGAAACACACATTCACGCCTCATTTTAGCTTTAGATTTGGCTATTCTGAGGCACTCGACTAAACTGTTCCTTTTTGTTTTCGGAAATAATTAATAATCCACGCCTGTTACTCTTTTGTTTTGATTTCGCTTCCATTTCATGCTGCTTGTGGCAAACAACCAACACTAACATCCATAAATGATGACTTTGTTTGGCACAACAGGAATAATACAGTTCCCCAAGTGCTTATTCACAGCTTAATATCCAGCTGACAGATAAAAATTGAGCAATTTAACTAATCATCTTTTAAAAACTGTTCTCTGTCTACCGAAGAGGAACAAAATCGATTGGCACCTGGACACGTCCAATTGTGAAGGGTGGTGGGTAATTAAACTGTTAACAGTGACAAGAGGCTCCTCAAGTATTCACATCCTCAATGATTGTGGAACCCAGTGCAAAATGCATTTGCAACCAAACTTCAGCCAGAAACGCTGAAAGCACAATCTAATCTCAGTCTCCTCCTGGGGTCCTCAACACCACAGATGTGTCTTCAGCCAATTCGATTCACTCCACAGCATTTCAAGAAATGTCCAGAAGCACTGGACACAGCAAAGCCAATGAGCTATAAGAAGCGGTAGTAGAAGTAGGCCATTCAGCCCATCAAGGCTGCCATTCAGTGATGATCTGATAACCCTCAGCTTCAACGTGATTCAGCCTTTTCCCATCGATTCACTTTCCTGCCTATTCCCCATAATCCTGGATTCCCTTACAGATTTAAAATGTGTCTTTTTTTTTCAAGCATGAATATCCTTAATGACCCAGCCTCGACAGCCCACTGCAGTCAGTAATTCCACAGATTCCCTGACTCTCTGAAAGAACAAATTCCTCTTCATCTCTGTCGACAATGGACAGCCCCTTTTATCCCTGACGCTCTCTGGTCCTAGGCTCTCCCACAAGGGGGAAGAACCCTCTCGGTATCTACCCTCTCAAGACCCCTAAGAATCTTGTATGTTTCAATAAGGTTGCTTCTCACTCTCCTATAATCCAACTTGTATGTGTGCTTGCACGGACATACATACACATTAGGAGCAGAAGTTGGCCAATCAGCCCATTTACCCTGCTCTGCTGTTCGGTTACTTCGTGGCTGACCTGAGAGTACGGCCATCTTGCCTAGACCCCCCCCGATAACCTTCGACTTCCTTGTTAGTCAAGAACCTGTCTACTCCAGCCTCAAAATAAATCTTCAATGGTCCCCACCTTCACTGGGGAGGAGATTTCCAAGGACACACAGCATTCTGAGAGTGAAACACAACTTCTCATCTGCATCTGAGACCCCACCTTATTTTTCAACAGTGTCCCCTCCACTCAGTGTAGTCTCTCCCACAATGAAGGGAAACATCGTGTGGAGCTGGACGAACACAGCAGGCCAGACAGCATTCAGAAAAGAAGTAGGGTCGGGACCCGAAATGTCAGCTTTCCTGCTCCTCTGATGCTGCCTAGCCTGCTGTGTTCATCCAGCTCTACACCTTGTTATCTCAGACTCCAGCATCGGCAGTTCCCACTATCTCTCAGGGGGCAACATCATATTGGTTGGCCAAGGCCCTTTGAATTTCCCAGCAGCAGTGTTGCAGAGTTGAGCTCTAGAACTAGCTGGAGATTCAGCCAAGCTTTGGCAGAGCATCATCGGGACGAAAACTGCCCATGTACTTCTCCTGCCCTGCAACGGCATTCTGCAAGAGCCAGGATAGGTTTCGGTGCAAGGTTTTAGGGAACCACACCACCTCCAACCCCATGTGGCTCTGTTTCTCCAGGCCACGAGGCATCGTGGTCGCAGTTGATGCTTGCACTTGGTCGGAGAGATAAATCATTGCTCACACAGACCAGGTACTGCCAGACGAGTTGGGTCCAGGAGTCCTGCCAGAACGTCAAGGTCAGGATCTTGGTAAAAATTGTGTCTGCACCTTGAAGCGTGAAATTATAGATGACTTTGCAACTATCTTCTCCACTTCCGCTTTCAGGTTCGTTGAAATGTAATGGAAAGCATGCAGCAGTGCAGATTCAGCAGCACCTTTTAAAACTCCTGTGATTGGAGCAGAGTAAACTTGAAAGGCAGAAAAGATGGCATTCAGAGAAAACAAGGTGTAGAGCTGGATGAACACAGCAGGTCAAGCAGCATCAGAGTTGCTGATGGTCCTGTGATGCTCTTCTGGTGCTGCTTGGCCTGCTGTGTTCATCCAGCTCTACACCTTGTTATCTCCGATTCTCCAGCATCTGCAGTTCCTACTATCTCTGAAAGATGGCATTCAGTCAGTCCTGCCTGTTCCAGCTCTTTTGGAAGAGTCCTTCGCCCAACACTCACACCCTCCCTGAAAACATTCCACCCTGGCACCCCTGCCTCTGGATCACTCTGCCAATTCTTTTTGTAGCCGGGTTCTCCGCTTCTCTTGCGATCTTGCCTGTGAGAGCTGTTCCTCTGCGCAGGAAGTCACAGGACAGTTACCGGCAGCAGGAGGCCATTCGGCCCACTATCCTGAAGGCCACTCGCCTGCCTCCTGGTCGTAGACCTCGCACATTCTTCTTTGGTTCGCGTTCCTGCTGAACAGCACTGCAGGCTCAAAGGGCTCAATGGTCTACTCCCACTCCTATTTTCTATGTTTTCGAATACAGAGGGTCCCCTATGCATTAGCGTTCGATTTATGTGTGATCTTGATCCCGTACAGGGGTGAAATTCTAAAAGACGCAACGTAAGAACATTTCCCATCCTTACATTCGGCCGCTTTAGGCTGTCCTGCATTGAGATCCGAACTGCGTATACATCGACTCACAAACGGACTTTGAACCGGTTCACAACGTAGGGAACTGCCTATAACCATCTAATTCCCTTTATTGAACCTGCCTCTCCCACATTCTTGGGGAGGGGGTATGGACATCATTCAAGACAGTCACTGCTCACTATGTGAGAAACCACGCAACTTTCAATTTATCAAAGCATGAACAAACTTGACAATGTGTTTAACCAGACATCGACACTCTCCAGTCTCTCCCCATGAACTGACACCCTTCGTCCATGGTACGCAATCCACCTCCGCACCTCTTGAGTCTTTTCAAAGGCTTTTGACAACTCTCAGCCAAACACGGTGGCATCCACTAACGCAGGGCCGGAGACGGTGGCTGGGAATTGAGAGCAGTTCTGGGCCTCGTATCCAAGGAAGGATGTGCTGGCCTTGGAGACGGGGTCCAGAGGAAGTTTACAAGAAAGATCCCGGGGGTGAAGGGCTTGTCACATGAGGAGTGGCTGAGGACTTTGAGTCTGCACACGATGTAGGTTAGAAGGATGAGAGGGCGATCAGATTGAAACTTACAGAATACTGAGAGACCTGGATAGAGTGGACATGGAGAAGTTGTTTCCACTGGTAGGAGAGACTGGAACCCAAGGGTACAGCCACAGAGTGAAGAGATGACCCTTTAAAACTGAGATGAGGAGGAATTTCTTCAGCCAGAGCGGGGTGAATCTGTGGAACTCACTGCCACAGAGGGTTGTGGAGGCCAAGTCATTGAGTGTCTTTAGGACGGAGGTTCTTGATTGGTAAGAGTGCTGAGGAGTAGGCTGGGGCTGAGCAACGTATCAGCCAGAATCAAATGGCAGAGCAGACTTGATGGTCCGAATGCCTAATTCTGCTCCTGTGTCTTGTGGTCTTGAGACAGTGTCTGTGAGCTGTCACGCTGACACTGTATGTATCAGGGTTTAGAGAAACTCAAACGAATGTCCAATGGTGGAAATCGTGGCTGCGGCTGTTATTGTGAGTGTCTTGGGGGTTAACCAAGAACACTTAAGCCTGTGGAGTTAGGAGAGGGTGCTCAGTGCAGGCAGTTTGCTGGAAGGTTAGGGAGCATCCAAACGATTCTCTTAAGCTACTTTAGCTAATAGCCAGGGCAGTTGCTGTACTCCCTTGGGAAAGTAAGCAGGATGACGTTTGCCTCGAAACTGCGCAGTGTGAGACGGGGGGTGGATTTATTTAACAGGGGCAAGGTTACCACACAGTCCTGGCTGAGCAGAAAAGTCTCCCGGTCTTGCGACAGGCACTCTGAACCATACAGGAGGATTGTCTAACGCTCTGAAAGAAGAGGTGAGAAAGACAGACTGGCAGAAACGAGTCTGTCATCTTGTAAAAATGGTGACAGCAGCAGTGTACACTCACAGACAAGGATGTGATCAGCATCTGCTCATTGTGTCATTTCTGTCTGCAGTCCATCAGTCCAACACAAACTTTCCTGTCACAGCCAGTAAAACCTCAGACTGTGCTAACACCCAGATGTTTCTCACCAACAGCAGTTTTTTGCTGCTTACTGACTCCCGTGCATGGATCACTAAATAATCAATCGATCTAAACGGTGACATTAATGACACGTTTACTTATATCCATGACTGATCTCCGCTTGAACCCAAATCCTACAGCTGCTGAAATGATGGAACAAAGTTGTACCCAGATGGAATTAAGCCAGTATGAGAGATAATGGGCTAAATAGAAACTGGGAAGGAACATTCCCATCACACCTGCCTCAGCAAATAATCACTGACATGATGCAGCTCATGGTTTAAATGCGAAGTCTCACGCGAAATGAATGCACAGATGCCTCCAAGAAACTCACTCACCGTTCAGCAGGCCTAGAGGGCACCGATATTACCGAAAGGGGCACGGGGTCATGGCTCAGTGGCAAAGACCCATGTGCGTGGCGATGTTGAGAGATCCCCAAACCATCCGGCTCAGCTCTTTCGCTGCTCCTTGGGCACCGAGGGCCTAGGAGCTACAGCCTTTCCAGCCAGTTCTGCCCCTCAGTGAGACGGCTATGATCTTGGCCCCACCTTGTCAATCAATTGCCTACCTAACACAGCTCTGAGTAAATTCAACAATCCATCACGCTCTGACAGAGAGAGTATTCCACACATGGACGAATGTCTGGGAGACAGAAATTCTCATCCGTATCGAAAAAGGGAGGGGGCTTTGGAAATTACGACTCCGAGTTTGGGTTCCCCTTCAATGAGAGGAAACATCCCCCATCATTATTCTGCTTCGTTCTGTCTCATTAAAATCTCCCACACTGCCACTACCACCCACTGTCCAACCCCAGTTAGCCACGGTCGATCTAGAGGCATGTTCCCTCCACACACAATCCAGATTCTGACTCAGTCGCTACAATCACCACGCTCCATCAGTATTCTGCTTGCCTGTCTCATTCCCCCCTCACTTTACAGTCCATCACTGACTGTGCAAACATTCCCACTGTGACCAATGCTCTCACAGCCTGTCATCTCTTACCGACAGCAGTTCGGTTTCTATGAGCTGAATTCTCTTGGGACAACAGCACTGAGGCCCCCGTTCCAATTCGCAAGAGTCCGCCGTTAGGAGAGAGACGTTAGATATGCACATCGGTAAGTGTCAGCTCCACTGCCAGACTCCGATCGATGTTCTTTTGGAAAAGGAGCTGGGTCCGCCAATCGGCGGTAGCACAGCACACTCACTAACCGCAGCCTCCCCACCGAAACACCAACGGCACAGCAGCACCTTACCTTGACCCCACGGATCCGGAACTCGGCCAGGGCTCGGTTCAGCTTGGACGCGGCGGTGGGGTGGTCCTTGCCGTGGGCGATCACCTTGACCAGCAGCGAGTCGTAGTGCGGCGAGATCAGCGCTCCCTGGAAGGCTGAGGCCGTGTCCAAACGGATTCCCATCCCTTCTCCGCTGCGGAAGACCTGGGGGATACGGGACAGGGAGGGAACAGGGTTCAAATGCATGTTCACAGTATGGCGCTACCAATCCACCCAGCCCTCCAAACCTTTCCCAATCCCCCTCCCCGCTAACCTCCAAAACCCCTGTTGAGAGCAACTGAGTCAACCCCCTTCTCCATAACTTACAATGGCACCAATGTTCCTCTGACTCCGTCCATGGGCAGGGCCTCGGGGGAGTTCGGGAGAGGGTTGTCAGGGCATTGATGAAGTGGGGAAGGGTGGCGGGGTGGGGAGCCTACTCCACCACAGGAGGAGCAACGGAAGCAGTGTGTAAAAAAATCAGTTTTGGACCCCAAACCCATCAGTCTCAAGTTGAAGATACTCCGTGGAGTTTGTGGGAACTGGACAGAAGCAAATGCTAGGGCCTGAAACACAAACTTTCCATCCACCCATCGAGACTCCCAGTTTCACTAAACACCAGTGACACTTCAATGCAGGCAAGGCAGCACTGAACAAGGTTTCCCTTTAAGCCCGTTGAATCCCAAAGTGCCGAAAGAGGCCATTCAGCCCAGTGAGTCACCACCGGTCCTCCAAGGACCATTCCATCCAGACCCAGCATGCCCCCGTCCCCATATTTACCATCTCATCCACCTAGTCTGCACATGCCTGGTCACAATGGGGCAATTTAGCACAGCCAATCGACCTAACCTGCACATCTTTGGACTGGCAGCACTCCAGTGCAGTTACCCATTTTTTGCCATATCAGGCTGCCTCAAATGATCATTTCAGAAATGAAAAGAAATGTTTTCCACCAAATGAAGTGAGTGCCCCCCCAAATGGCGATTGCCTCAAATCAATGTCGACAACCTTCAAAACGCCACCTCCACCCTGTGCAAGCGATTCCTGGAAAAGATGTGATGTGCTCAGTCTGGAATGAAATGATGGTGTTAGGGGTGGGCTTTCAGAGCCAGGAGCTTCAAAGTTCACGGGAGTTTTAATCCCCCCAGCTGTCCAAAAGGGGCAAAACAAAGTGGAAATAATGCTGCCGGCCCTGGCTTTACTGCAGGAAACAGGACTGTCACAAAATCAATCCACAAAGGGGGTCTGGGTTTGCAGTTTACCATTTCAAATCCCATTTTCCAAGAGCGGGTGAAACTGACAAGTGAAAGTGACAATATCTATGCACCTACTTGCTGCCTCACTGAAATGAAGCAGATTAATAATTCATATCCCATCCCAATAAACTAAAGTATTACTTGGGTCTGACTACTGAATAAGCACATGTTTCTGGGGGTTACAATTACCCCATATTTCTGTCACATATCATCATACAGTAATCAGACTCAGTTGCATTTCAGTGACTTCCATCAAGACCAGTTCCAATTGCAATGATCGAACCATCTACAGTTTAGCTTCCAGTCCAGCTGTCTGATTAATCTGACTGACTGCCTCACTGCCTGTTCCACCTATTCTCTCTCTCTGTTTAGTTGACAAGTGCCAGTCTGATTTTCATGTTTTTGCTGTTGGCCAGAGCTGTTCAGTATTCCACTGTCTAATCCACTCTAGACCTAATACTTTGTTTGTTCAAACAGCTATTACCACTCCCTTTGTCTTTTGATTCCTAATGTCTTTGCCGTTTAATCTTTCCCACTCCCTACTGTATCACATCACTTCTGTTTTGTCACAAGTGCAGAAAGTGCTGGAGAAACTCCGTAGTTCTGGCAACATCTGCAGAGAGAGGGAGCGAAACAGAGTTAAAGTTTCCCTTGGAATCTTATCCTTCAGTACTGAAGAAGGATCACTGGACTCAAACGTTAGCTCTGTTTCTCTCTCTGACCACAGATGCTGCAAGACCTGTGCAGTTTCTCCAGCGTTCTGAATGTTTCAGACTCCCAGCATCTACACTGTTTTGTTTTTATTAGAGCAAGAACCTCATTTTCAGGCTTAGTAGGCATGTTCTGCTGAACTCATAATTATGTATGAAATGCAAACATAGCAATTATGAGCAGAAAGAGGCCATTCAGCCCTTCAAGACTGGTCTGCTATTCAATAAGATCAAGGCTAATCTGTTTGTATTTCAAATTCCACATTCTCACCTATCCCCAGATAACTTTTGACCTGCTTGCCTCACAAGAATCTATTCTCCTCTGCCTTAGAATTACTCCTGGGTGGGATGTTCAGGAATCAGTGCTGGGTGCACTTTTGTTTGTAATTTATACAAATGATTTAGATGAGAATATAGACCTCATGGTTAGTAAGTTTGCAGATAACAACAAGATTGGTGGTTTAGTGGACAGTGAAGAAGGTTATCTAAGATTACAAAGAGATCTTGATCAGTTGGGTCAATGGGCTGAGGAGTGGCAGATGGCGTTTAATTTCGACAAATGTCAGGTATTGCATTTTGCCAAAACAACAGGGCAGGACTTATACAGTTAATGGTAGGGCCTTGAGTAGTTTTGCAGAACAGAGAGGCCTAGGGGTTCAGGTACATAATTCTCTGAGGTCTGCATCACATGTAGGCAGGGTGGTTAAGAAGGCGTTTGGCATGCTTGCCTTCATTGCTCAGACCAATGAGTATAGGAGTTGCTGGGTCGTGTTGAGGTTGTACAGGACGTTGGTGAGGTTTCTTCAGGCTGCCCAGCTATAGAAAGGATATTATTAAGCTGGAGAGTGTTCAGAAGAGATTGCCAGGATGTTGCAGGGAATGGAGGGTTTCAGTTTAAGGACTGGGTGGGTAGGCTGAGACTTTTCTCACTGGAGCATAGGAGGTTGAGGGGTGACCTTCTAGAGATTTATAAAATCATGCAGGGGACAGATAAAGTGAATGACAGGTGTCTTTTCCCTACTGTTGGGGATATGCTAGGGGGCATATTTTTAAGGCGAGAGAAGAAAGAGTTAATAAAAGACACAAGGGGCAACTTTTTTACACAGCAGGTAGATCGTGTGTGGAATGAACTGCCAGAGAAAGTGGTGGATGCAGCTACAGTTACAACATTCAAAAGACATTTGGATAAGTACATGAATAGGTAAGGTTTGGAGGGATATGGGCCAAGCAAAGGCAGGTGGAATTAGTTTAGATTGGGAACACGGTGGGGTGGACTGGTTGGACTGAATGATCCGTTTCCATGCTGTGTGACTCTATAACTCTTCGGTGAGTCAGTGCAAACCCCACGGGCCAAATGTTCTCTCTCTGCACTGTAAGAATTCTATGGTTTACTCATTCTAGGTATCAATCTAGCAAACCTCCACTGCACAATTTTGAAATCCTTCTATAAATAAGATCAAATTCCTGGAATATTTGAGTTATGGTTTCACCAATTTCCTGTATAAGAATCATGCCCACTATATTAGAGCTGGTTATTTGGTTAAAGCTGTTTGGGGAAATCTTAAACTCAAAAATGGCTGGTTTGAGCTTGTTTCAGTGAGAAGTTAAAACGTTAAATGCTCAAATCTGAACCATGCAGTGATGCTGCTTGCTTAATGTAGGTCAGCCAGAGCAGTTCTGAGGTTCTGGAATCTCTCAGGTCACTGAGGTGAGAAGGGAGGCAATTTACAGTACTGCTTGTGAGCCAAGACGTCGATTTCTTCCAGGTCCAACAAGCCAAAACTCCCACACACTGTACAATCTCCGCTCAGCATCCTCTCTGATCCTGCCTGCAGCCAACGCCCTCGTGTTTCTCTGAGGATCACCGAGCCACCCAGAGAGTCACACCCAGTTATTCCCCACTTCTGTAACTCTCCGTGTGCCAAATAGAGCTCCTGGAGCACAGTGATGCCGTCTCTGCCTCTGAACCAGGACACTGGAGTCTCAAGTCTCACCTGCTGCAGAGGTGCACAATAACATCTCTGAACAGGATGTTTTGAAAACACCCCGCACCCATCACCGTGGGGTGGTGCTAACAACATCTGGTGTATCCCTGGTGACACCTTTGCCACCATCTGGTGTGTCCCTGGTAATACTATCGCCAACATCTGTTGTGTCTCCGGTAACACTGTTGCCAATATCTGCTGCATCCCTGGCAACATTGTTCCCAATATCTGCTGCATCCCTGGCAACATTGTTGCCAATATCTGGTGTCTCTCTGGTAACATTGTCGCCAACATCTGGTGTGTCCCTAGCAACGCGTTCACCAATATCTGGTGCGTCCCTTGCAATAAAATCACCGACATCTGGAAATCTTCTGTTCTTACTTGCTTTGGAATACACGTGGCTCCTGACTCATAGCAATGCATTTGACTCCCAACTGCCCTGGCAAGACACTTGGTTCAAGGGACAGGCAACAAATGCCAGCTTTGTCACCAGTGCCCTCGTCCCATATAAAATATAAAACTAAAACTAAAACTCAAACCTCCTGTTGGCTTCCGCTTCCTCTATGAGGAAGATCATTTGTCGGCAGGTGCCAAGCAAGGGTAGGTGTAATAAAATAAACATGCTCTCACGATTCAAAACTGAAAGGAAAGATGGGATAGAAGCAAAATCCTACAGATGCTGGGGATTGGAAACAAATATGGAGGAACTCAGTGAGTTAACGTTTTGAGTCCAGTATGACTCTTCTTCATAACCTTCTGGAGAGTCATTGGACTTGGAGATGTTAACTCTGTTCTTCTCTCTCCACAGATGCTGCCTGACCTGCTGAGTTTCTCCAGCACTTTCTGTCTTTGTTTGTGAAAGCAAGGCTGTGTACTTTCTCTATTCCTTCCCGAGTGGTCACTGAACAATGTAGGTCTCGTGTTTCTGGGCAAAGTAGAAGGTAGATTATGCAGGCACTGCCATCATTGAAGAAGCACAAGATTACACAACATTACAATTAGGAACTAGGAGACAAGTCTCTTCTGGGATGACATACCCGATTAGTCCCACTGTTCTATTCTTTTCCCAAGGCTCTCCACGTCTCCTTTTCAAGTATTTATGTATGAGCCATTCTTCTTCCACTGCCCCTTCATGCAGTGAACTCCAGATCACAGCAACGTGCCTCGTTTAAAAAAGAAACTCCTCTGCTTCTTCTACCAAGAAGCACATAGTTGTTTACAGCACAATGGAGGCCATTCATTCGATCCAGTGCATGCCAGCTATCCATGGAACAATCCAGTCAGTCCCATCCCTCTGCCCACTCTACCCCCATAACCACTGCAGGTTTATTTCTCTCATGCAGCTCCAGCTTGATTGGTACCGCATCTGCGAACATCCACTCCATGCACCACCATAACAGCAGTGTGTGTACCATCTACAAGATGCACTCCAGATATGTACTGAGGCTCCTTAGACAGCACCTTCCAAACCCACACTTCCATCTAAAGGAGCTAGGGCAGCAGATACATGAGAACATCACAACCTGCAGGTTCCCCTCTGTAAGGGTTGATGTTCTCATGTATCTGCTGCCTTTGTCCATCTTGGTGGTTAGAAGTTGCGATGTGCTGTCAAAGCAGCCACGGTGAATTGCTGCAGTGGACAGAGGGAGTGGATGTTGACGGTGAGGGATGAATGCTAAAAAAGTGGGGCTGCTTTGTTCAGGAGGATATCAAGCTTCTTGAATGTTGTTGGAATGTTGGGGGAGGGGTGGTGACAGAAGCAAGTATTAAGGAGTATCTCAATGTGAGGGCACACCTGCAATATTGTGCACAGTTTGGGTCTCCTGACCGAGGAAGGATGTTCTGGTGATGGAGGGAGTGCAGCGAAAGCTTACCAGTCTGATTCCAGTCTGGGATGGCAGAACTGATGTGTTAGGATAGATTGAGTTGGTTAGGATTCTATTTGCTGTGGTTTAGGAGAATGAGGGAGGATCTTATGGAAACCTATAAAATTTCAACAGGATTAGACAGGTTAGATGCAAGAAGGATGTTCCTGATGGTGAGGGAGTCCAGAAGAAGGGGTCTTCATTAGAGGATAAAGAAGGGACTGAGATGAGGAGAAATGTCTTCACCCCGAGAGTGGTGAGCCTGTGGAATTCACCGCCACAGAAAACATTTGAGGCCAAAACATTGTGTTTTCAAGAAGGAGATAGGTACAGTTCTTGTATCTGAAGGAACCAAGGAATATGGGGAGAGGAAGGAATTAGGTTATTTAGCTCAATGATAAGCCATGATCATAATGAATGGCGGAGCAGACTCAAGGGGCCTTCTCCTGCTCCTATCTATGTAAGACAGTGAAACAGAAATGTTTAGCAGATGAGAGAAGCACTGAACTAAACCAGACTATGCTGTGATAAGTACAGATAATTGCTAAATGGTGGTGAAGGGCGAGAGGAATGCCATTTTGAAGCTTGCAAGGCAAGGGGAAAGATAAACACCTTGATGTTGGAATTTCACCCAGTAATGTGGGACAGCAATCCTTCCCTCGGCACAGAACCGGCTGCTTCCCAGCCCCTGTATTCACATCAAGTCCAGCAATCGGTGATTCGACGGGGTTAAAAACTAAACATCTTAAAAATGCAAGGGCTTCACTTTAATTCAAACTCAGAAAGCACTGAAACAAACTAAAGGCTGGGATAGGGGAGCGTGTGGCCAGATGAAGAAAGCCTCGAGTGTAACAGGTTGGCAGCTAATGTGTACCATGTCTCCAATGTCACGCTCCATGCCTGGGGTGTAAGACCTGTTGCCTAAGGGCTTTGGGACTCCTTGCGACCATGTTGCTGAGATGCACCTCACTGGCATAAAAAGCGCAGAGTGGGTGGACTTAGAGGTGTGAAAGTGGAGATGTTAGAAACATGCAAAGGAGACTGACTTGTATTAGATGGTGGAATTCACAGAATAGTCTTCCATTATGTTTGGATCCTGGTAAATCTCTGAATAAGAGCATAAGAGCATAAGTGCTAGGAGCAGGAATAGGCCGTCCGGCCCTTCGAGCCTGCTCCGCCATTCAATAAGATCATGGCTGATCTTTTCGTGGACTCAGATCCACTTACCCGCGTTCTCACCGTATCCCTTAATTTCTTTATTGTTCAAAAAAAATCTACCTTATTCACACATAACGTGAGACATTGTGATGACACTATTAATGAACAGGGAAAATTGAAATCAGGATCAAACCCTCACTGGCTTTGAGTGAAAAAAAAATTCAGGCCTGGATGTGATTAACATCAGCAGCATTAACAGCAGAATCCAACACTTGCTGTTACGGCTGACTTTCATGGTGTTTCAGCAGGTAGGATGACTGAGTGAATCCTTGCCCACACAAAGCAGGAGAACGGCCTCCTTCCAGTGTGAATTTGCTGGTTGACAGTGAAGTCAGTTGATTGCACGAACCCTGTTATACAGGGACAGCATCTGTCCTCAGTGTGAATACGTTCATGGGACATCACATCCTTAAGAGTTTTTACAGTAAAATCCAGAAAGCCAGGAGCAGCTGCTGCATGGGTAAAGCAACACCTCCAAGACTCACAGCACGGAGTTCACACTGGGGAGGGATTTCATCATTTCCATGTTATTGACTTGGACATGGATTGTTATTCCTTCGTCAATGGGAGTTAAACCCAACTCCCTGTGACAATGAGAAATTGCTGGGCCCAATTGGGCTCCAATATCACAGAACATAGACCATAGAACATTACAGCGCAGTACAGGCCCTTCAGCCCTCGATGTTGCGCCGACCTGTGAAACCAATCTGAAGCCCATCTAACCTAAACTATTCCATTATCATCCATATGTTTATCCAATGACCATTTAAATGCCATTAAAGTTGGTGAGTCAACTATTTTTGCAGGCAAGGCATTCCACACCCTTACTACTCTCTGAGTAAAGAACCTACCTCTGACATCTGTCTTATATCTATCACCCCTCAATTTAAAGCTATGTCCCCTCGTGCAAGCCATCACCATCCGAGGAAAAAGGCTCCCACTGTCCACCCTATCTAATCCTCTGATCATCTTGTATGTCTCTACTAAGTCACCTCTTAACCTTCTTCTCTCTAACGAAAACAGCCTCAAGTCCCTCAGCCTTTCCTCATAAGACCTTCCCTCCATACCAGGCAACATCCTGGTAAATCTCCTCTGCACCCTTTCCAATGCTTCCACATCCTTCCTATAATGCGGTGACCAGAACTGTACGCAATACTCCAAGCGCGGCCGCACCAGAGTTTTGTACAGCTGCAACATGGCCTCATGGCTCCGAAACTCAATCCCTCTACCAATAAAACCTAACATACTGTACGCCTTCTTAACAACCCTATCAACCTGGGTGGCAACTTTCAGTGATCGATGCACATGGACACTGAGATCTTTCTGCTCATCCACACTACCAAGAATCTTACCATTAGCCCAGTACTCTGTATTCCTGTTACTCCTTCCAAAGTGAATCACCTCACACTTTTCCGCATTAAACTCCATTTGCCACCTCCCAGCCCAGCTCTGCATCTTATCTATGTCCCTCTGTAACCTGCAACATCCTTCCGCACTATCCACAACTCCACCAACTTTGGTGTCATCCGCAAATTTACTAACCCATCCTTCTACGCCCTCATCCAGGTCATTTATAAAAATGACAAACAGCAGTGGCCCCAAAACAGATCCTTGAGGTACACCACTAGTAACTGAACTCCAGGATGAACATTTCCCATCAACCACCACCCTCTGTCTTCTTACAGCTAGCCAATTTCTGATCCAAACCGCTAAATCACCCTCAATCCCATGCCTCCGTATTTTCTGCAATAGCCTACCATGGGGAACCTTATCAAACGTTTTACTGAAATCCATATACACCACATCAACCGCTTTACCCTCATCCACCTGTTTGGTCACCTTCTCAAAGAACTCAATAAGGTTTGTGAGGCACAACCCACCCTTCACAAAACCGTGTTGACTATCCCTAATCAAATTATTCCTTTCTAGATGATTATAAATCCTATCTCTTATAATCCTTTCCAACACTTTACCCACAACCGAAGTAAGGCTCACTGGTCTATAATTACCAGGGTTGTCTCTACTCCCCTTCTTGAACAAGGGGACAACATTTGCTAGTCTCCAGTCTTCTGGCACTATTCCTGAAGACAATGACGACATAAAGATCAAAGCCAAAGGCTCTGCAATCTCCTCTCTAGCTTCCCAGAGAATCCTAGGATAAATCCCATCCGGCCCAGGGGACTTATCTATTTTCACACCTTCCAGAATTGCTAACACCTCCTCCTTATGAACCTCAATCCCGTCTAGTCTAATAGACTGTATCTCAGTATTCTCCTCGACTACATTGTCTTTTTCCTGTGTGAATACTGACGAAAAATATTCATTTAGCACCTCTCCTATCTCTTCGGACTCCACGCACAACTTCCCACTACTGTCCTTGACCGGCCCCAATCTTACTCTAGTCATTCTTTTATTCCTGACATACCTATAGAAAGCTTTAGGGTTTTCCTTGATCCTACCTGCGAAAGACTTCTCATGTCCCCTCCTGGCTCTTCTTAGCTCTCTCTTTAGGTCCTTCCTGGCTAACTTGTAACTCTCAAGCGCCCTAACTGAGCCTTCACGCCTCATCTCTACATAAGCCTCCTTCTTCCTCTTGACAAGAGATTCAACTTTTTTAGTAAACCACGGTTCCCTCGCTCGACCACTTCCTCCCTGCCTGACAGGTACATACTTCTCAAGGACACGCAGTAGCTGTTCCTTGAACAAGCTCCACATTTCAATGGTGGCCAGCCCATGCAGTTTCCTTCTCCATTCTATGCATCCTAAATCTTACCTCATCGCCTCATAATTGCCTTTCCCCCAGCTATAACTCTTGCCCTGCGGTATATACCAATCCCTTTCCATCGCTAAAGTAAACGTAACCGAATTGTGGTCACTATCACCAAAGTGCTCACCTACCTCCAAATCTAACACCTGGCCTGGTTCATTACCCAGTACCAAATCCAATGTGGCGTCGCCTCTTGTTGGCCGAGCTACATACTGTGTCAGGAAACCCTCCTGCACACATTGGACAAAAACTCACCCATCTAAAGTACTGGAACTATAGCGTTTCCAGTCAATATTTGGAAAGTTAAAGTCCCCCATAACAACTACCCTGTTACTTTCGCTCCTATCCAGAATCATCTTTGCAATCTTTTCCTCTACATCTCTGGAACTTTTCGGAGGCCTATAGAAAACTCCCAACAGGGTGACCTCTCCTTTCCTGGTTCTAACCTCAGCCCATACTACCTCAGTAGACGAGTCCTCATCAAACGTCCTTTCTGCCACCGTAATACTGTCCTTGACTAACAATGCCACACCTCCCCCTCTTTTACCACCTTCCCTGATCTTACTGAAACACCTAAACCCCGGAACCTGCAACAACCATTCCTGTCCCTGCTCTATCCATGTCTCCAAAATGGCCACAACATCGAAGTCCCAGGTACCAACCCATGCTGCAAGTTCACCCACCTTATTCCGGATGCTCCTGGCATTGAAGTAGACACACTTCAAACCACCTTCCTGCCTGCCGGTACACTCCTGCGACCTTGAAACCTTATTTTTGACCTCACTACTCTCAACCTCCTGTACACTGGAGCTACAATTCAGGTTCCCATCCCCCTGCTGAATTAGTTTAAACCCTCCCGAAGAGCATTAGCAAATTTCCCCCCCAGGATATTGGTACTCCTCTGGTTCAGGTGTAGACCATCCCGTTTGTAGAGGTCCCACCTACCCCAGAATGAGCCCCAATTATCCAGGTATCTGAATCCCTCCCTCCTGCACCATCCCTGCAGCCACGTGTTCAACTGCTCTCTCTCCCTATTCCTCGCCTCGCTAGCACGTGGCACGGGTAACAAACCAGAGATAACAACTCTGTTTGTTCTAGCTCTAAGCTTCCACCCTAGCTCCTTGAATTTCTGCCTTACGTCCCCATCCCTTCTCCTACCTATGTCGTTGGTGCCTATGTGGACCACGACTTGGGGCTGCTCCCCCTTCCCCTTAAGGATCCCGAAAACACGATCCGAGACATCACGGACCCTGGCAGCTGGGAGGCAACACACCAACCGCGAGTCTCTCTCGTTCCCACAGAATCTCCTATCTGTCCCCCTAACTATGGAGTCCCCAATGACTAATGCTCTCCTCCTCTCCCCCTTCCCTTCTGAGCAACAGGGACAGACTCTGTGCCAGAGACTTGTACACCATGGCTTACCCCTGGTAAGTCGACCCCCCCAACAGTATCCAAAACGGTATACTTGTTTTTGAGGGGAATGGCCACAGGGGATCCCTGCACTGTCTGCCTGTTCCCTTTCCGTCCCCTGACTGTAACCCATCTACTTTTTTCCTGTACCTGAGGTGTGACTACCTCCCCGTAACTCCTCTCAATTACCCCCTCAGCCTCCCGAATGATCCGAAGTTCATCCAGCTCCAGCTCCAGTTCCCTAACACGGTTTCCGAGGAGCTGGAGTTGGGTGCACTTCCCGCAGATGAAGTCAGTGGGGACACTAGTGGTGACCCTTACCTCCCACATTCTACAGGAGGAGCATACAACTGCCCTAACATCCATTCCCACTGTTCTGAATTCCCAGACAAATAAAAAAAAACTAGTAGCCTTACCAAATCAGCGCTCAGAACCCTTTTTTTTGGTTACAGGAGGAGGATGGGTGGGAGACACTACCTAGGTAGTGTTTTGGGCAAAGCAACCGCCCAAATATATTACCTCACTTACTCCAAAAATGGAGTCACGCGAGGTAAGACTTTTATAATCGAAAAGCTCACCTTCCCAGGCTGCCCTCGCGCTTCCTCCCGGACTCCCGCCGCTGAAACAACTGAAAAGCCTCAGAGTTATACCCAGCAACTTGTACCATCTCCACTCCAGTTCAAACTAAAGCAACAAAAGCTCTCAGAAAGGAACTTGGTATGTAGCTGAAGAGAAAACACTGGGTGACAAGAAAATGGGAAGGGAGTGGGAGTAACTGCAGTGGGACAGTGCCTGATGACATCACACACAGGAACACAGAGCATCTGTGTCTGTGCAAACCAGAGATCACCCACAAATTGTGATGGATCTCTGAAAATACCATGTACTTCAGTCGTCTTAAATGTAATAAAGTGTTATGTAGAGCCTGAGTACAGTTCGCCCTCTCCTTCACCAGTTGATTTTGAACATAAAATCATGGATATGGAGCTGAAAAGCACACAAAGAAAGGGAATCGATGGTTTCTAAATCCTCTATGGTTGCTTTGGAACTTCATAGAATTATAGAATCATTGAATCCCTACAGTGTGGAAGCAGGCCATTCGGCCCATTGGATCCACACCGACCCTCCGAACAGCGTCCCACCCAGACCCACCCCCTACCCTATCCCAGCATTTCCAACCCTACACACTATGGGCAATTTAGTATTGCCAATCCAGCTAACCTGCACATCTTTGGGCTGGTTCCAGGAATTAAACGCAAGCCTCCAGAAATAACAGCCGTGACGGAAAAGTCAGGCTGGCGAAACTTTGCTTTTTTTAATTTGGCTGAACAATCTGTGCTATTAGCTGCACCAGTTGGGTGAGGGCGGGGTTGGGGAGTCAGCCAGGAGCTACTCAGGCCGGTGAAAGAGGAACAGAACAAGAGGGAACATTGATTTCACGTAAACGAAGCAAGGGCAACGTGAAAAAAAAGAACATTCTCGCACAGTGAGTAGTTAGGGTGCGGGATGTACAGCCTGGAAATGTTGAGGAGGCACATTACCAATGGAGGCATACTGTGCAGGGATTAAGGGGAAAAGGCAGGAAGTTATAACTGGGGATAGAACCGGTGCAGGTACAATGGGCCAAGTTGCCTCCTTCAGTGCCTTAACAATTCTGTGATACACAGAGTGCAAGTGTTAAGTTTTCAAGTCAGTGTTTTACTTCAACTCAGACACAACAAACCCTTAACCCGCTGATAACTTGTGCCCCATTTAAGGACATGGTACAGCACAGTGCAGGCCCTTTGGTCCACGATGTTGTGCCGACCTATTATCCTACTCTAAGATCAATCTACCCTGCATACCCTACATTTTACTATCCTCCATGTGCCTATCCAAGAGTCGCTTAAAAGTCTCTAAAGTATCTGACTCCACTACCACTGCCTGCAGCGCATTCCACACACCCACCACCCTCTGTGTGAAGAACCTACCTCTGACATCTCCCCTATACTTTCCTCTAACCACCTTAAAATTATGCCCCCTCATAATAGCCATTTCCGCTCTGGGATAAAGTCTCTGACTATCCACTCTATCTATGCCTCTCATCATCTTGTACACCTCTATCAAGTTACCTCTCATCCTTCTTCACTCCAGTGAAAAAAGCCCTCGCTCCCTCAACCTTTCCTCATAAGACCTGCCCTCCAGTCCAGGCAGCATACTGGTAATTCTCCTCTGCACCCTCTCTAAAGCTTCCACATCTTTCCCATAATGAGGTGACCAGAACTGAACACAATATTCCAAGTGTGGTCTAACCAGGGTTTTATAGAGCTGCAGCATAACCTCACGGCTCTTAAACTCAATTCCCCTGCCCATAAAAGCCAACACACCATATGCCTTCTTTACAACCCTATCAACTTGGGTAGCAACTCTGAGGGTCTATGGACGCAGACCCCAAGATCCCTTTGTTATTCCACACTGCTAAGAATCCTGCCATTAACCCTGTATTCTGCATTCAAATTCGACCTTCCAAAATGAATCACTTCACACTTTTCCGGGTTGAGTTCCATCTGCCACTTCTTTGCCCAGCTCTGCATCCTGTCAATGTCCCGTTGCAACCTACAACAGCCCTCCATGCTGTCCACAACTCCACCAACCTTTGTGTCATCAGCAAACTTACTAACCCAACCTTCCACTTCCTCATCCAAGTCAGTTATAAAGATCACAAAGAGCAGAGGTCCCAGAACAGATCCCTGTGGAACACCACTAGTCACCGAGCTCCAGGCTGAATACTTTCCATCTACTACCACCCCCTGTCTTCTATTGGACAGCCAGTTTTGTATCCAGACAGCCAAATTCCCCTGAATCCCATGCCTCCTTACCTTCTGAATAAGTCTACCATGTGGAACCTTATCAAATGCCTTGCTAAAATCCATATACACCACATCCACTGCTCTGCCTTCATCAATGTGTTTTGTCACATCCTCAAAGAATTCAATAAGGCTTGTGAGGCATGACCTGTCCCTCACAAAGCCATGCTGACTATTTCTAATCAAACTGTGCTTTTCCAAATAATCATAAATACTATCTCTCAGAATCCTCTCCAATAATTTGCCCACCACAAAAGTAAGACTGACCGGTCTGTAATTCTCAAGATTATCCCTATTCCCTTTCTTGAACAAGGGAATGACATTTGCCACCCTCCAATCATCTGGTACTATTCCACGGGACAGTGAGGACGCAAAGATCATTGCCAAAGGGGCAGCAAGCTCTCCCCTCGCTTCCTGTAGTAACCTTGGGTATATCCCGTCTGGCCCAGGGGACTTATCTATCCTCGTGCTTTTCAAAATTTCTAGCACATCATCCTTCCTAATATCAACCTGTTCGAGCATATCTGCCTGTTTCATGCTGTCCTCACAAACGTCAAGGTCCCCCTCACTGTTGAACACTGAAGCAATGTATTCATTAAGGACCTGCCCCCTACCTCCTCTGACTCCGCACACAAGTTCCCTCCACTATCCCTGACTGGCCCTACCCTCACTCTGGCCATCCTCTTGCTCTTAACATAAGCATAGAACGCGTTGGGGGTTTTCTTTGATCCTACCCACCAAGGTTTTCTCATACCTCCTTCTAGCTCTCCTAAGTCCATTCTTCAATTCCTTCCTGGCTACCTTGTAGACCTCTACAGCCCTGTCCGATCCTTGTTTCCTCAACCTTAAGTAAGCTTCCTTCTTCCTCTTGACTCGATGTTCCACATGTCTTGTCATCCAAGGTCCCTTCACCTTACTATCCTTTCCTTGCCTCAGTGGGACAAACCTATCCAGTGCTTGTAGCAACTGCTCCCTGAACAACCTCCACATTTCTGTCATGCATTTCCCTGAGAACATCTGATCCCAATTGGTGCTCCGTAGTTCTTGCCTAATAGCATTGTAATTCCCCCTCCCCCAATTAAATACTTTCCCATACCACCTGCTCCTATCCCTCTCTATGACTACAGTAAAGGTCAGGGAATTGTGATCACTGTCACTGAAATGCTCTCCCACCGAGAGATCTGACACCTGGCCTGGTTTGTTGCCAAGCGTTTCCTCAGTATCTCTGTTGCTACTGGGGGGTCTATAGAAAACTCCTAATAAAGTGACTGCTCTCTTCTTGTTTCTGACTTGTACCCATACTGACTCAGTGGACAAACCCTTCTCCACAACCTCCCTTTACATGCACCCAGTTCTCACCCAGGCTAACTCTGCATTAACATGCAACTGTTACATAGAAACATAAAAGACAGGAGTAGGCCATTCGTCCCTTCAAGCCTGCACCACCATTCAATATGATCATGATCATGGCAATCTCAGTATCCCATTCCTGCGCTCTCCCCATACCCCTTGATCCTTTTAGCTGTTTCGGCCACATCCAGTTCTCTCTTGAACATATCTAAGGAACTGGCCCCCAAAAGCTTCCTGTGAGAGAGAATTCCACAGGTTCACAACTCTCTGAGTGAAGAAATTCTTCCTCATCTCAGTCCTGAAAGGCTTACCCCTTATTCTTAGACTGTGACCCCTTGTTCTGGACTTCCCCAACATTGGGGACATTTTTTCTGCATCTAGCCTGTCCAGTCCCATCAGGATTTTATATGTTTCTATGAGATCCCCCCTCATTCTTCTAAATTCCAGTGAGTACAAGCCCAGTCGATCCATGTTTTCCTTATATGTCAGTCCTGCAATCCCGGGAATCAGTGTGATGAACCTTTGCTGGACTCCCTCAAAAGCAAGTATTTCCTTCCTCAGACTAGGAGACCAAAACTGCACACAGTCCTCAAAGTACACAATACTCAAGGTGCTCATTACAGGAAAGATGTGGAAGCGTTGGAAAAGGTGCAGAGGAGATTTACCAGGATATTGCCTGGAATGGAGGGTAGGTCTTACAAGGAAAGGTTGAGAGAGCTAGGGCTTTTCTCTTTAGAACGACGAAGGATGAGAGGTGACTTGATGGAGGTGTACAAAATGATCAGAGGCATAGATAGAGTGGACATCCAGAGACTTTTTCCTAGGGTGGAGGTAGCTATTACGAGGGGGCATAGTTTTAAAGTGAGTGGAGGTAGATATAGGGGAGACGTCAGAGGTAGGTTCTTTACTTAGAGAGTGGTTGGGGCGTGGAATGCATTGCCAGAGAGGGTAGTGGAGTCGGCCTCATCAGGGCCATTTAAGCAGCTATTAGGTAGGCATATGGATGATAGTATAAGGTAGGGGTGGAGGTTAGATAGAATTTAGGATTAGGGTAAAAGTTCGGCACAACAGAGTGGGCCGAAGGGCCTATACTGTGCTGTACTGTTCTATGTTCTATGTTCTATGTGTGGCCTCACCAAGGCACTGTATAACTGCAGCAAGACATTATTATTTCCGATACTCAAATCCTCTCGCTATGAAGGCCAGCATGCCATTAGCTTTCCTCACTGCCTGTTGCACCTGCGTGCCAACCTTCAGCGACTGTTCCACCATGACACTCAGGTCTAGTTGTACCTCACCTTTTCCTAAACTGCCACCATTCAGAAAATAATCTGCCTTCCTGATTTTGTGACCAAAGTGGGTAAACGCACATTTACCCACATTATATTGCATTTGCCCACACAGCCAGCCTGTCCATGCAGATGGCCTAAAAGCCCTCTGCTTCTTCGTCTCCCGCAAACCCAACCAGTCCCCCTCCAACGACACCCTCATCCGCTTAACGGAACTTCTTACCTTCACCAGGTTTTCGCTTAACTCCTCCCACTTCCTACAAACCAAAGGGGTGGCTATGGGCACCCAAATGGGTGCGAGCTATGCCTGCCACTTCGTAGGGTACATGGAACAGTACCTCTTCCACTGTTACACTGGCACCATCCCTCACCTCTTCCTCCGCTACATCGACAACTGTATCGGCGCTGCTTCATGCTCCCATGAGGAGCTTGAACAGTTTGTCAACTTTACTAACTCCTTTCACCCCAACCTCAAATTCACCTGGACCATCTCCAATACCTCCCTCCCCTTCCTGGATCTCTCTGTCTCCACATCTGGTAACGGTCTCAGCACCGACATTCATTTCAAACCTAGCTACCTGGACTACAACTCCTCTCACCCACTCTCCCGCAAGAATGCGATCCCTCATTCCCAATTCCTCCACCTCCACCGCATCTGCTCCCAAGATGGAGTGTTCCACTCCCGGACATCCCAGATAACCTCCTACTTCAAGTCCCCGCTCAGTTCATTGAAAATGCCCTCAAACACGTCTCTTGCATTTCCCGCACTTCTGCCCTCAAACCCCCTCCCCCCAACAAAAATAAGGGCAGTCCCCCCTGGTCCTCAAATACCACCCCACCTACCTCTACATCAAGTGCATCATCCTCTGCCATTTCCGCCACCTACAATCCGAACCCACCACCAAAGAGATATTTCCCTCCCCACCCCATCTGCCTTTCATAGGGACCGCTCACTCCGTGACTCCCTCGTCCGCTCCACGCTCCCCACCAACCCCACCTCACCTGGCACCTTTCCCTACAACCACAGGAGGTGCTACACACACCCCTACACATCCCCCCTCACCTCCATCCAAGGCCCAAGGCAAACTTTCCATATCCGACAGGGATTCACCTGTACATCCACCAACCTGTTCTACTGTAGCTTTTGCTCCCGATGTGGCCACCTCTACATCGGTGAGGCCGAACGCAAACTCTGGGACAGACTTGTGGCGCACCTGCGCTCCATATGCAATCATCAACAACACTCTCCTCTTGTGAACCGTTTTAACTCCCCCTCCCACTCCCTGGACAACATGTCCATCCCGGTCCTCCTCCAGTGTCACACCACCCGCAAACTGGAGGAGCAGCCCCACCTCACTTTCCGCCTTGGGAGCCAACAGCCCGATGGCCTAAACATAGAAGTCACCAGTTTCAAAATCTCCCCACTGCCGGCCTCATCCCATGTCCAACCATCCCCCTCATCCCCACCTCCCTGGCCTGACACTATCTGTCCTTTTCCTTCACCACCTATCCGCCCCACCCTTTCTACTGACCAATTCCCACTACCCCTATCTGTATCCACCTATCGCCATCCCACCTACCTTCCTGCAGCCCCATCCCTCTTCACTCTATTTATTTCCCAGCACTCTTCCCCCTCCCTAGTCCTGATGAAGCGTCGAGGCCCGAAATATTGACACTCCTCTTCCTCTGACGCTGCCTGACCTGCGGTGTTCCTCCAGCTCCACACAGCATTGACTCTGGCTCCAGCATCGGCAGTTCTTGCTATCTCCAGTCTGTCCAAGTCACCCTGCCCCCTCTTAGCATCCTCCTCACTGCACACACTGCCACCCAGCTCAGTGTCGTCTGCAAATTTGGAGACATTGCATTCAATTCCTTCATTGAAATCGTTAACTACTGCCTAGCTCCATCTGGTCTCAGGCATTCCTGCCTAGAGGATAGCATTAGTGTCACTGCATCACTCAAGGCTAATGTTGCAGGGACATGGATTCAAATCCCGCCACGGCAGATGGTGGAATGTGAACTCAATTCATAAAACTGGAAGTGAAAGGCCGGCCTGTGCATTGGAAACCGTCATCAATTGGTGTACAAAACGCGCCTGGGTCACAAATGCCTCTCAGGGAGGGTGATCTGCCATCCTTATCTGGTCTAGGCCTAGACATGACTCCAGGCCCACAGCAACCTGGCTGATTCTTAACCACCCTCCGAGACGCCAATCAGCTCCAGGGGCAATGACGGACTGCCAACAAATGCTGGGACGCCCCCTGCGGAAGAATCAGAGAATCACGTATTCCGACGGCGTTCCTGAGTTTCTAGTTTTTGAGCAGAAGTAGAAGCGGCAGGGAGACTGAAGACCCCACCTCAAGAAACTGAACTTTCCGAGGGAACATAATAGAACGGTGCACCCAAGGGAGATATCGAGGAGTGTACATCTTCCGCTCAAAGGTGTGAGCTGAACTGCAGTACTCACATGTAACCATCAAAATGATGGAATACGGCACTATCACTGTAAAAATATGCTTTCAGAGCCAGCAGTCATCCCACAGAACAACCTGACAAGCACTAAAATAAAGTCCATTAACTGCGAGAAGCCTAAGTTGAAAGAAATGATCCATATCGTGTACAATGGAGCCTATAATTCATACGGTCGTTTCGCAGTTTTCCCCATAGGCAATACTCAAGTGACAGGAGGCTTGTCTCAGTTCCCTGAAGGCAGCAAGTACCAGCCGGTTGTGCACCCAAGATTAACATGCAGAAGGGTCAAAGTGCAAGTGTCACTGTGGGCCAGGCGTCATTGGGACTGTCCTGGGATGAATGTGGAGGGGTCCTTGTCAATGAATTGATACAGTGCAGGAGAAGCCCAGGGAGTGTGCTCTCAAAAGACCCCCAGGGGGTGGGGCAGTTGCAGTGCGGGTGCGGGCAGCTCCTTGTCTAGGGGAGAGTTCAAAAACGGTCTGGCACAGTTCGGTGGGGATGGGGTTGGGGGGGAGACCCCTTCTCCCCTCCCAGCTAAGGGGCGAGATGTCAACAGAGGCAGCTGGTGCCCCCAATCGGTTGGTGGCTCAACGTGGCTACTGAAAGTATGGGCATGTTTCTGGCCAATGTCAGGATGACCTTTGTTTTATTCACTCAAGGGGCATGGGCACTGGAGCATTTACTGCCCATCCCTAGCTGCCCCTCGAACTGAGTGGCTTGCTGCTAGGGCCATTTGAGAGGACAGCTGGGAGTCAATCAACATATTGCTGTGGGTCTGGAGTCACAGGTAGGCCAGACCTTCCCTGAAGGGCATCAGTGAGCCAGATGGGATTTTCCTGACAATTGGCAACAGCTTCACGGTCACCAGTAGGTTCTCAATTCCAGATTTTTTTTTCGATTGAATTGAAATTCCACCACCTGCCGTGGCAGGATTCAAACTGGGTCCCCTCAATATGAGCTGAGAGTCCTGGATAACAGGCCTGTGATAATACCACCAGGCCATCGTCTTCCCTCCGGTCAGCAGGAAGGGTGGGAAGACAGTCCATGTCTGCTGTCCCTGCGATCATTCCGCAAGGCCTCTGGCCTGTTGTTGAAGGCCTGTTACAATGGGGTCTCCCTACCACTGCAAACTCCTCCCACCCACAGCTGTGAAACCACAGAAACAGAAGTACGCCATTTGGCTCCCTAAGCCTGCTCTGTCGTTCAACAGAGGAGGATCCAACGTTCCTCATGTCCACTTTCCCCATGACCTTTGATTCCCCAACTGTTGAAGAATTTCCACGTCTCAGCCCCCAGCCATTTCTGGTGTCCTGCAAACCCTGCATTCCCGTCGTTCCACCATTAGCGACCGTACTCTCACCTGCCCGAAGTCCTAAGCTCTGGAATTCCCTCCCCAAATCCCAATGGCCTCTCTCGCCCCACCCTTACTTCTCCTGTAAGACCCTCCTTAATGCCAACCTCTTGGTTTTTGGTCACTTGTCCTATGGGTGTCGAGTTAGAGTCATTGAGTCATAGAGATGTCCAGCACAGAAACAGACCCTTTGGCCCATCTCGCCCATGCCAACCAGATATCCTAAATAAATCTCGTCCCATTTGGCCCACATCCCTCTAAACCATTCCTATTCATATATCCATCCAGATGCCTTTTAAATGTTGTAATTGTACCAGCCTCCACCACTTCCTCTGGCAGCTCATTCCATACACGCACCACCCTCTGCATGAAAAAATTGCCCCTTAGGTCCCTTTTAAATCTTTCCCCTCTCACCATAAACCTACGCCCTCTGGTTTTGGATTCCACCATCCCGGGGAGAAGACCTTGGCTATTCACCCTATCCATGCCCCTCATGATTTTATAAACCTCGAAAAAGTCACCCCTCAGCCCCAATGCTCCAGGGAAAATAGCCCCACCCTATACAGCTTCTCCCTGTAGCTCAAACCCTCCAGCCCCAGCAACATCTTTCTAAATCTTTTCTGAATCCTTTCAAGTTTCACAACATCCTTCCTATAGTAGGGAGAGTGGAAGTGAATGCAGTGTTCCAAAAGTGTCCTAACCTATGTCCTGTGCAGCTGCAACATGACCTCCCAACTCCTATACTCAATGCACTGACCAATAAAGGCAGCACTTCACATTTATCTAAATTAAACTCCATCTGCCACTCCTCGGCCCATTGGCCCATCTGATCAAGATCCCATAGTACTTTAGGGTAACCTTCTTTGCTGTCCAATACACCTCTAATTTTGGTGTCATCTGCAAACTTACTAACCATACCTCCTAAGCTCATATCCAAATCATTTATATAAATGACAAAAAAGCAGTGGACGCAGCACTTATCCTTTTGGCACACCGCTAGTCACAGGCCTCCAGTCTGAAAAGCAACCCTCCACTACCACCCTGTCTTCTACCTTCGAGCCAGGTTTGTATCCGGATGGCTAGATCTCCCTGGATTCCAAGTAATCTATCCTTGCTAACCAGTCCACCACGAGGAACCTTCTCGAATGCCTTGTCTGAGAATGTTCAAGTTCCTGTGAAATGCCTTGAGGTGTTTCAAAACAAATCTTTAAGGGGAGGTGGGTATTGTTGGCAAGGTCAGTGTCTGATGGCCATCCCTAATTGCCCTTGAAGCAAGAGGCTTATTTAATGACGGCAGAGGGCAGTGAGGAGTCAGTGGTATTGTAGTGGGCCTGGAGTCACATCTAGGCCAGAGCAGGTAAGGGCGGCAGATTCAGATGAGATTTTACAACAATCATTGATGGGCACTACCAATGAGGCTAATTTCGATTTCCAGGCGCTAATCAAACTCCGGTTGATCCAAGGCATGGCTGTGTTAACTGGATGCGATGAATTAAAGGTTCATCTCAGGAGCAGAGCAGACTGCCAGGCTTCCAGCAAGGGATGCCTTAGGGAATTGGACACCAACAATAAGTAAATTAGTTGCCATATATCGCAGATTTAGAGTCATAAAGGTCTACAGCATGGAAACAGGCTCTTCGGCCCAACTTGACCATGCTGCTCAGTTTCCACAATTAAATTAGACCCATTTGCCTGTGTTTGGTCCATATCCCTCCATACCTATCCCATCCGTGTACCTGTCCAAATGTCACTTAAATGACAAAATTGTACTCGAGTCCACCACTACCTCTGGCAGTCTGTTCCAGACACTCACCACCCCCGGTGTGTGGGGGAGAAACACTGCCCCTCTGGACTCTCTGTACCTCTCCCCTCTCACCTTTAACCTATCCCCTCCAGCTTTAAACACCCCCACCATGGGGAAAAGCTGTTGGCTCTCCCTAAATTATACCTCTCATGATTTTACAGACTTCTATAGGGTCATCCCTCAGTCTCTTATGCTCCAGGGAAAAAGGTCTCAGTCTGCCCAACTTCAAATCTTGCAGGCAGGTACCATCCTATTAAATCTTTCCTGCACTCTTTCTAGTTTAATAATGTAATTTGCAGGAACATTAATATGATCTTAGGAACAAAGCAGCAGGACTAGGCCATTCAGACCCTTTGAGCCTACCAACCATTAAACAAAATGGCTGATCTCAATGCCATTTCCTTCGTCTATCTCTATATCAGAATCACCAATGCCATCACATCCAGGGCTTTGGGCTAAATGCTGCATTGTGGGATCAGTGTAGATAGTTCAGCGCAGACTCAATGGGCTGAAGGGCCTCTTCTGTGTTCTATGAACTCAACGATGCAGAAACGTTACGGCACAGAAGGAGGCCATTTGGCCCATCATGCCCTCGCCGGTTCTTCAAGCGAGTGCCATTACTTTGTGCCAATGTCCCGCCTTTCCCCTCTATAGTGGCTCCATCCAATGCGTCCTCCCCATCGTGAATGCCTCAATTGAACCTGCCTCCCCAACTATTCCAGACAGAGCATCCCACACCCTAACTACACACTGACTGAGTTGCCTCACCTGACCCTTGCTTCTTTTGCGGGTCACCGCTCTGGGTGACTCTGCCGCAAAAGATGCTGTTTGGTGAAAAGAGAGTCATTAACTCTGCCAGGTCCTCCACTGTGCTCTCTGATCACCTCACGTCGCTTCTACAAATAGTGTACGGCTGTTGTTTAATCTCTGCACACTGACAAAAATATTTCTTTATCCAATCATTAGCAGCGGCACAGCGGCTCAGTGGTTAGCGCTGCTGCCTCACAGCGACAGAGAGCCGGGTTCCACTCCACTCTCGGGCGACTGTCTGTGTGGAGTTTGCACTTTCTTCCTGTGTCTGTATGGGTTTCCTCCGGGTGCTCCGGTTTCCTCCCACAGTCCAAAGATGTGCAGGTTAGGGTGGGTTAGTCATGGGAAATGCAGGGATACAAGGATAGGATAGGGCAGGGGGGGTGGGTCTGGGTGGGGTGCTCTTCGGAGGGATGCTGTGGCCTGTTTCCACACTATGAATCATAAGAAAATCCCCCTTTGGAGTCCAGAATGGGAAGGCGAAGAGGAATTATTCATCCTCTTTGCAAACTCATAGATTTTTTTTCAGAATACAGCCTAAGAGCCTTCTGAAGGTCATCTGATTCCTGTCCATCTATCATCTGATATCTGAATTTCTCCTGCTTGTGTTGAACAGCAACACCTTCTGATGTCGCCGTGTGCAAATATGAATGTTATCTGCGATGGCAGCCACTTGCTCCTTCAACTGTGGAACACACAGAAAATGATTTAAACTGACCTAAGCTAGTTGGAAATTGAGGGCAGGGGGTTGTCTGGGAGATTGGCAACATTTGCAGAAAATGACCGTAGCCAGCGCTTCAATTAACCACGCAGGACAAACAGAGCAAGTGTTGCTGGGGATAGTTTATCAAACTGAAATCCTCAGTCCCAAGCCATGGTGGAATTAAAGCAACAACAGCTGGTCCAGCCTCATGGCTCTCCTAGACACGGGGTCTCCCAGTCAACATTTAAGATCCATAGGGGGCTTAACAGGGTAGATGAGGAGAGGTCCAAGGAGTGATGACCACCAACAATCTGTCCTGGTCCACCCATATTGGTGCGATGGTCAAGAAAACACAACATCGCCTCTACTTCCTCAGGAAGCAAAGGAAATTCGGCATGTCCGTAAAGACAATTACCAATTTTATAGATACACCACAGAAAGCATTCCATCCGGATGCAGCATGGCTTGGTACTGCAACTGCTCTGGCCAGCACGGTAAGAAACTACAGAGAGTTGTGAACACATCCCAGTCCATCACGCAAGCCAGCCTCCCATCCATTGACTCCATCTATACTACTCGCTACCTTGGGAAGACAGCCAACATAATCAAAGACTCCTTCCACCCCCGTTATAATCTCTTCCAAACTCTTCATCGGGCATAAGATCCAACTTAAACACACGTACCAACAGGTTCAAGAACAGCTTCTTCCCCGCTGTTATTACACTTCCAAGTGGACCTCTCAAATTTTGAATTGAATGTTGATCTCACTCTCTGTGCACCTTCTCTGCAGCCGTAACATTGTTTTCCTCGCTCTGTTCTACTATCCTAATGCACTTTGTGAGATATGGTCTGCCTGTACTGCACGCAAAACAGAACTTTTCACTGTACCTAGGTACACGTGACAATAATAAATCAAATGAAAAAGGTTAATTCCTGTTGTGGGAGAGTCCAGGACCAGAAGGCATAAGGGGAATTTAAGACAGAGATGCGGAGGACTCTGGTGGACTTGTTTTACTCTTTCATCCCTTTAACCCCAAGTGCTAGATCTGTCTCTGACTCAGAGGCAAGTTGTCATTAACCAAAAGTCTATTGATGCTGGTTTGTTAAGAATATTCAAGGCTAAGGTAATCAGGTTTTTAATCAGGAACGGAATCGAGGGGAAAAGGCAACAGAATGGAGTTGAGGATTATCAGACTGACCATGAATGGTGGAGCAGAGTTGATGGGGCTGAATGGCGGAGCAGAGTTGATGGGCTGAATGGCCCACTCCTGCGCCCGTGTCTTATGGTCTTCTGGTAACTGTGAAACTGAAAATTATCACGAGATGGGCGGCCTGATGTTTTGTGCATCCCTTGTTCCAATGGCCTCAGCTCTTGGTTAATGTCCTGCCCTTGCTGGCCAATCACAGCCCGCCTTTCAGTCACAGGGTTGTGTGTTCAAGGCCCCCTCCCAGGCCCTGTTCACCTTGGATGATATGCCAACACAGCACTGAGGAAGTGCAGCACTGCCGGAGATGGAGGCAGTACTTGGGGTTATACAGTATGGAGTGGAAGAGCAAGAACTCGAGTTGGTCGTTCAGCCTACGGTCATAATGAACGGTGCAACAGGCTGGAATGGCCTGCTCCCGCTCCTAGTTTCTGTTTGGATCAGACAGCAGATAAATAACACAACAGTGGGTAAGAATGGCAGGTTAGGGACATTGGGATGAAGATCTCCATTAATTCCAGGTATCATTCATTGAGCTTAAATTCCACCAGCTGCTGGGATTTGAACCCATGTCACCACTGTATTACACACGGGTCTGTGGATTACGAGTCCAGGGATATTACCACGATACCACTGTGTCCAGCTATTGGCATTCTCTAGCTAGCTAGTTTTCACTTTATCTTTCTCTAGTTATTTATCACTCTTCCCAGTGTGGAAATTTGTAAAGTTTTTCCGATAAGTGTGTAACAACATATGCAGGCAAATGGCTCTAGTTCAATTTAGGATACCTGGTCAGCATAGACGAGTTGGGTTAAAGGGTCTGTTTCCATGCTGTATGACTCTATGATCCCAATTAAAAGATGATTTATTGGCAGATTCTTTGTGGGATCCAAAGGTCAGGAAAGGTGTTACAGGAATTGAAGTAGTATCACAGAATCCCTATGGTGTGTAAGAAGTCCATTCAGCCCATCGAATCTGCACAACCCTCCAAACAGCATGCTACCCAGACCCACCACCCAACCCTATAACCCTGCATTTCCCAGGGCTAACCCACCTAACCTACATAAAAACCAAAAGAACTGCGGATGCTGTAAGTCAGGAACAAAATCAGAAGTTGCTGGGAAAGCTCAGCAGGTCTGGCAGCATCTGTGAGGAAAAAATCAGAGTTAACGCTTCCTCAGAACGTTCTCTAGACCCAAAATGTTAACTCTAAACTGTTTTTCCCTTCACAGATGCTGCCAGATCTGCTAAGCTTTTCCAGCAACTTCTGTTTTTGTTTCCACCTAGCCTGCACATCTTTGAACTGCAGGAGGAAACTGAAGCACCCAGAGGAAACCCATGCAGGTGTGGGGAAAATAATCAAACGGCACACAGTCAGTTGCCTGAGGCTGGAATCGAACCAGGGTCCCTGGTGCTGTGAGGCAGCAGTGCTAACCACTGAACCATCATGCTGCCCCTACAAGCCTCTTGATTTTCTCATGCATTTACTTTTTCTTGTGTTTTCTTCCACTATCCCCTTGATTCACTTGTATTCATAACTTGGCACCTTGCTCATACACTGGCTGTACAAAGTCTTAAAGGAGTGTATTAATAAGCCTAAATGCTAGACTGAGGCAGCACTTTAGAACCACCCTTGGTGCCCATTGGCACCAACTGGAAGCTTGTTTCTCAGCAATAGACTGCCTTCACATAAAACAGCAATTGTTCCCAGAGCCAACATAAAGCTGTTTGTCCTTCAGATCTGCAGCTGCTTGTCAGTTCCTCTGCTCGATTTTGTCGCATTAACGATACCACCTTGGCTGTCACGTTCAAATTTTTAAAGAAAGCGAAACAACCTCCAAGACGTTTTAGGCTCGCAATTGGAACAGGAGGAGGCCATTCAACCCTTGGGCATGTTCTGCCGTTCAATCAAATTGTTGACGATGTGTAACTCCATGCCACTTAAACCTCCCACGTTCCACATCTCTTAATCCCCGATCCAATCAAAATTGTTTCAAGGGTTGCGGGTGTCGGGATGAAGCCAGCATTTGTTGCCCATCCCTAACTGCCCCTGGCCAGAGTACTTTGCTAGGTCTCATCCAATAAGATTACAGCTTATCTGATTACTCAATATTCATGCCTTCCCCCAAATAACCTTTGACTCCCTCAAGAATCTCTCTACCTCAGTCTTACGAACGATGCTCTCTTCTACCGGTCTCTGCATTTCGAAGATATTGAGAGAATAAATGGATTCTCCTCATCTCTGTCTTAAATGGGAGGCCCCTCATTTTATAAGGAGAGGCTGGAACTTGTTTCACTGGAGCATAGGAGTGACCTTACAGAGGTTTATAGAATTGAATGGAATCCCGACAGTGTGGAAACAGGCCCTTCGGCCCAACAAGTCCACACCGAACCTCAGAGCGTCCCACCCAGACCCATCCCCTTGTAACTCACCTAATCTACATATCCCTGAACACTACGGGCAATTTAGCATGGCCAATCCACCTAACCTGCACATCTTTGGATTGTAGGAGGAAACTGCAGCACCCGGTGGAAACCCACGCAGACACGGGGAGAATATGCAAACTCCACACAGACAATCGCCTGAGGGATGGAATCAAACCCGGGTCCTGGCACTGTGAAGCAGCAGTGCTAACCACTGAGCCACTGTGCTGCCCCTGAAATATAACATCATGAGGGGCACAGATAAAGTGAATGGCATGTGACTTTTTCCTAGGGTGGGGACTTTCAAGACTAGGGGGCATATTTTTAAGGGAGAGGAGAAAGACTTTAAAAAGACATGAGGGGCAATTTATTTTACACAGAGAGTGGTTTGTACATGGAATGAACTTCCAGAGGAAGTGGTGGATGAGGGTACAGTTACAATGTTTAAAAGATGTTTGGATAAGTACATGAATAAGAATAAGGGATATGGGCCAAGCCCAGGTAGGTGGGACTAGTTTAGTTTGGGATTGTGGTTGGCATGGACTGGTTGGACCAACGGGTCTGTTTCCATGCTGTATGACTCTATAATCATGTCCCCTCACTCTAGTGCCTCTCACAAAAGGAAATGTCCTTTCATGATTCACTCTGTCAAGTGTTAACCTATCAGTTCAGAGTTACCCACATTCTGGAGGTTGTTCCAGAGGCTAGATTAGACTGGGTAAGGGTAGGAGGTTTCCTTCCTTATAAGGTATTAGTTTTGATTAGATTTGAGAAAGGTGATGGCCTTGTGGCATTATTGTTCAACTGTTAATCAAGAGATTCTGGAGATCTGGGTTCAAATCCTGCCATGGCAGATGGTGGGATTTGAATTCAATAAACATCTGGAATTAACAGTCTAATTATGACGGTAAAACCATTGCTGATTGTGAGGGGAAAACCCATCAGGTTCACTCATGTTCTGTTGAGAAGGACATTGCTGTCCTTACCTGGTCTGGCCTACATGTGACTGCAGACCCACAGCAATGTGGTTGACACTTAACTGCCCCTGTAATAAATGCTGGCTTAGCCAGTGATACGCCACATCCCCTGACTGAATACAAAAGGAATCAGTGAACCAGATGGGTTTTTGATGACAATCGGTGGTTGTTTCATGCTCCTGCATTACTAAGACACGTTGTCCATTCCAGATTTAATGAAACTGAATACAATATCCACCCAGTTGCCATGGTGGGATTTGAACCTAAGTGCCAGACCCCCAATATTACCTTCACCTCAATTTCTCCCCATGTTGCCAGCTCCAATTGTATTTTGAGGGACAGTGTTCCTGGCTCTCAAGACATTTTATGTGTAGAGGTTCGTCCTGACATCAAAGGGTATCAGGTGCAGGGAGTCAAAGGTCATGGGGCGCAAGCAAGAAAGTGGCAGTGAAGCTGCCATGGCAGCCATGACTTATCTGAATGGCAGAGCAGTTTCAAAGGGGCCGAATGGCCTGCTTCCAAGTCCTATGTTCCTCTCACCCTGCTGTGCACTGAGCCAAGTGAATCAGCTCAGTGAATTGGCAGCAAGAAATTGGTGACTGTGGGAATTCGGTGCAGAGTGGGAAAGGAGGTGGGTAGCTTAAATTGAGAGGCATCACTATAGTAATGGGTAAAGGCACCAGAGCATCTGTCTTGCTCTGGATTACAATCTTTGCATGCATTAAGATTCAGTAATGTGAAGCTTTTAAGGCTCATAAAAGAACGATGGAACTGCAGAAGCCTTCAGCCCAGGGAGAGGACAGTCAGCTGGCTCTATACTGGCCAGGGGATATCTCCGTTGATCTTAAAGTTTTAATGTTTAACTTCGTTCGGCAAAGCTACCAACTTAACTATTACTGAGAAACGTCTTGCCAAAACTCTTCATCCTGCGCTCATCAGGACAAACACAAGAATGCCAAATTTCAAATGGTCACAACTATATATACTGCAGGAGAAAAGGGTGCTGACTGGTTGACAAATTGACTGCCGATTGGCCAAGGCAAAGCAAACAGTAGAGATTTATAAGTTGAAGCTCTTGTTCATCCAAACAAATGTGTGAGGTTTGTTCTTTTGGTTGAGAAGAGGGGTCATCCTGGCGAGGAATGGAGGATGGCACGAATATATGTCACTTCTGGAAAGTGTTTGTGAGCCACCAAACGAGCCCAGTCTATAATCTCAAAATGGTTGTCAGTGCAGCGAGATGCGCACCTGGGATTATTCAGCCAGGTTTATCTAACTGGGGAATCGCATTAAACAGTGGATGTTTTATTCTGGGCTTTGCAAGCACAGGCTGGCAAAGTGTGGTTTAAACATTGCCGAGTATGGTAACCAGCAGAACATGGTGTTTGATTTAATCAGTCAATTGTTGACATATATGTTCAGCCCTCGTACAGGGCATCACATTGGTACTTCCCACGGATTCGGTTTCAGAGGTGCTGTCATGGCAACCATTTTAGAAATACTTCAAGGGTTCGTGGCTGTAGGTAGCACATTACAGTTCTCTTTCGCTGCTGAAGGGTAGATGTTTACGTGACAAATTTCTGCCTGCTGCCAGCCACAACAACATCATTAGCATCATTGACCAGACTAAGCTATTGCCAACTTGCTCTGTCTTGTGAATCTCTATCTTGGAAACTACATTCGTTGGAGTCTGTCAACTAACAGGCAGGTCCCTGAAGTCAGTAAAGGAAGACCACTTAGATGAGATTTTTACTTTTTGAATCGGAGAGTCATACAGCATAAAAACAGACTCTTTGGCCCAATTTGACCGGGTTTCCTAAACTGAACGAGACCTATTTGCTTGCATTTGGCCCAAATCCCTCTAAACCTTTCCTACCCAGGTACCCATTCAAATGTCTTTTAAATGTTGTAATTGTATGATTTATATTTCAGCTACTTTGACAGAGGGATAAATGGCTGGCTGTGCAAATATATAAAAAATCTTTGTTTTGATCCGTTTTTATTTGCTCCCAGGAGTTGGCAAAGCCACATTTACTGCCCTTCCCTATTTACCTTAAGAAGGTGGTGGCAGAGTTTCTGATTGTGATGACATTCCTGTGACATTTCCAGGCGCAGATTGTCAACAATCATTTCTACATGACACTCCAGCAGGAGTTCCTCGGCTGTGGGACAGTGTGGGGTGGCGAAAGGTGCTATATAAATCCAGGTTCTTTCTTTTTGTAGCGAATACCATCGGTATGGCTTACCGCTGGGAGGTTAACTGAAATGGCGGCCCCCTCTGGCTGTGGAGGTTGGACCCTGTCGGGGTAGAAAGCCGGAGTTGGGGGACGGGGGGAAGGCAGAGTCAACATGGTGGAAGTCAGAACACTGCACTGCTCAACTGTGACAACCCCATCCCCCCCACTTTTCCCCCTTTACCACTCCAACCCTAACCCACACCTGCCATCTTTGCTGGCAAGAGCACAAATATAAACAGGATAAGGCCTGGCTATGCAGACACAGCATGTTGATGTTAAACCAAGGCCTCAGGAGGACGGGAAAGCACCGGTGGCAGTATTTTGAAAGGCCAACATTCTCCCTCAATAACTAGCAAATTGAGGGGGATGGTATCACCCTGGAAATCTCCCCAGGGAATTCTGAGGAAGGGTCACCAGACCTGAAACATTAGCTGTGATTGCTCTCCACGGCCGCTGCCAGACCTGCTGAGGTTTTCCAGCAATTTCTGTTTCTGTTTCTGATTTCCAGCAGCCACAGTTCTTTCAGTTTCTATAATGTAAAGGCCCGGGTCAATATGCTCTGAAAGTAAGGATTCAAATGCAAACACAGCAGCCAGGAGAACTGAGATTCAATCTATAAAATGTAGAATTGAAAGCTCAATGAGAGTTACCATCACAACTATAATGAATTGGGGTTAAAAACCCAACTGATTCACTAATGCCCCTGAGAGATAGAAATCTGTTGCCCTTAGCCAGCCGGGGAACTTTGGTTTCTGAATTGGACTCAAAACCTTAACTTCACTTCTCTCTGCACAGATGCTGTCAGACCTGCTGAGTTCCTCCAGCACTTTTAATTCCGGGTCTCCAGCATCTGGTGTATTTGTTTTGATTCTGGTGTTCAGCTCAGGTTCGTTAGGAGTTAACGAGCCTCTTGGATTTCCCTGGAACTGCCAGGAATTAAAGGTTGGTCTCTGGAACACTGCAACTGTTCAGGAGATAAACAGTCGAAGCATTAAGAAGATTAACTTGTGCCTTCCCTTTTCTTGAACATTGAGTACAGGAATTGGGATGTCATTTTATGGCTATACAAGACATTTGGAGAACTGCGCACAATTCTGCTGTAGGAAGGTTGTTACTAAACTGGAAATGGTAAATAAAAGATTTACAAGGATGTTACCAAGACTGGACAGTTTGAATTATGAGGAGAGGCTGAACAGGCTGGGACTATTCTCCCTTGGGAGTAAGAGGCTAAGGGATGACCTTATAGAGGGTTAGAAGATCATAACAGGCATAGGTAAGGTGAGTAGCCAAGGTCTCTTCCCCAGGATTTGGGAGTCCAAAACTAGGGGGCATAGGTTTAAGGTGAGAGGGGAAAGATTGAAAAGGGACCAAAGGGGCAACATTTTCACACAGAGGGTGGTGTGTGTATGGAATAAACCGCCAGAGGAAGTGGTGGAGGCTGCTGCAATTACCGCATTTAAAAGGCATCTGGATGGGTACATGGATAGGAAATGTTTAGAGGGATATGGGCCAAATGGTCTGTTTCCATGCTGTATGACTCCCTGACTTCAAATTAATGGTTGTGGAAGTATTGGCAGTTGTACAGAAAGGCTGTTTGGCTAACAGTTTACCAATCAAGCAATGAAGTTATCTTGCTTTTGAATTGGTTGTGGACTGATGGTATGCTGTGAGTGGTAAGTGGGACGACCCATGTGCAGGCAAATAGAGTTGTAGTCATAAGAGTTTACAGCAAAGAAACAAGCCCTTCAGCCCAGCATGTCCATGCTGCCCAGTTTTCACAATTAATCTAGTCCCATTTGCCTGCATTTGGTCCCTATCTCATCAATGTACATATCCAAATGTTCTTAAATGACAAGACTGTACTTGCCTCCACCACTACCTCTCGCTCCTGGTTCCGGACACTCACCACACGTCCAGCAAAAGCTGGCATTCCCTGTCCGTGAGGTGACTACACAGGCTCTGAGATGAGCAGGTTGAAGACTGAGGCTGAGGCCCACTTCAATCCAGGCTGAATCCAAGCTCCTTCCTCTGCCCTTTCTGATCAACACAGACTGCAGAGTTTGGATCTGGGCAATGTTTCTGACCGTTTCTGAGATGAGGCTGGTAGCTGCTTTTGGCTCTCTTCCCTGTGCCAAAACAAGCAGGGCTCCAGGCTGCTCATGCAGAGCAGTGGGACAGCTCATCCTCACTTTGGAAGGTAGGACAAGCGGGGAGACTATTCAGCCTCCACACAGCTGAGGCCCTCTTCATTAAGTTGATCAGACTGGCCTTGTTTTACAATCCTAATCTAACAGAAATCAATTATTGTCTGGTTAGACGTGCAACTGAAGTCCCAGCCTTCAACAGTCTTTTTTTAGTGCGGGGGAGGAGATGAATCTAGATGCCTACAACCCTTCAATGTAAAGGATTTCATGACATTAACTTCTGAATTTTGTTCTTGGCACTCCCCTTGACTGGAGGACAGTTTCTCTGAACTTACCCTAACAAAGCACCTCATTTAGATCTTCTGTCAAAACCAAAGGAATGCAATTCACAACGCTGTTAGTCCTGGTATCATTCCAGTGAAGTTGTGGTGTTCCCCCTACAAAGTGAATACAATCTCCCTGAAATGCGGGGCCCAGAACCGAACATGGTCACAGAATCCTTACAGTACAGAAAGAGGCCATTCAGCCCACTGAACCTGCACTGACCTCCTGAAGAGCACTGCACCCAAAACCCCACATTTCCCATGGCTAAGGGGAGGTAATGGCCTAGTGGTATAATCGCTAGACTGTTAATCCAGAGACCCAGGTAATATTATGGGGACCTGGGTTCGAATCCCGTCACGGCAGATGGTGGAATTTGAATTCGATAAGTGTCTGGAATTAAAAGTCTAACGATGACCATGAATCCATTGCTGACTGTCAGGGGAAAACCCATCTGGTTCACTAATGTTCTTTAAGGAAGGAAACTGCCATCCTTACCTGGTCTGGGCCTACATGTGACTCCAGACCCACAGCAATGTGGTTGAATCATAACTGCCCTCTGGGCAATATATGCTGACTAGCCAGTGATGCCTTTATCCTGTAAATGAATTTAAAAAACTCACCTAGCCTATACACAACTGAGCAATTTAGTGTGACCAATCCATGTAACCTGCGCATCTTTGAACTGTGGGAGGAAACCCATGCAGACCAGGGGAGAATGTGCAAACTCCTCACAGTTACCCAAGGTGGAGATCAAACCCGGGTCCCTAGCACTGTGAGGCAGCACTGCTAACCACTGAGCCACCATGCCATCCCATCCAGATGGTCTTCACAGTCAGTGATGAGGTTGATCACATTAGTAAATCATTCAAGGGCACGAGTGAACAAGTTGGGCTTCTGCTCGAGTCACTGATAGCTCCACGGTCACCAATACTGAGATAAGCTTCCAATTCCAGGTTTTGCTAGTTTAATTTAATTTCCACTGGCCCCTATTTTGGGATTTGAGCTCACATTGATAGGATTTGTCTGGGCCACTGGATCCCCACTTCAGCGAGATTACCATCACGGTGCCCCTTGAGCTGTATCTTACGTTCCATCCCACTTGAAATCAGGGCCAAGATTTCAATTTTCTTTGCTGCATGGTAAGCTAATGCTTGATCATTCAGGTACTAGATCCCTCTCTACAGCAATATTTATGCAGCCCTTTTCCATTTAAATAGCATTCTGTTTTTCAACTCTTCCCACCAGAGCAGACAATCTCACATTTTCCCACATTCTGTTGCATCCTAGCCTACTTATTGCACCCTTTCAGTGCCCTCCTTGTTTTTGTACCTTTCTTTCTGTCATCAACAATTTTGACTACAACACAAAACTGTTAGCTACAATTTTTGCCCCTTATCTAAATTATGAATATTGATGGTGATGGCCAGGTATTCCATTCAATGATTAGAAAGGGAGGTTAAAATTACCTTTTTCCTTCTGGGATGGAAATTTACATCGGTGCCTGTTTGGCTGAGATATATATCATTGGCATATAGAGGGATCTGAGCATACAGGTCCACAGATCCCTGAAAGTGGCAACACAGCTGGATAAGGTGGTCAAGAAGGCCCACAGCATGCTTGCCTTCATTGGCCGGGGCATTGAATATAGAAGTCAGCAAGTTATGCTACAGCTGTACAAAACTTTACTTGGGCCACATTTGGAACATTGCGTGCAGTTTGGTTGCCATATTAGCAGGAGGACATGGATGCTTTGGAGACGGTGCAGAAAACGTTTACCAGGATGTTGCCTGGTCTTCAGGGTTTAGTTATGAGGAGATTTTGGCAAAATAGCCCCAGCCTATTCAGCCTCTCCCTACAGCTCAAACCCTTCAAATCCGGCAACATCCTTGTAAATCTTTTCAAGTTTAACAGCATCTTTCCTAAAGCAGGGAGAGTGGAATTGAATGCAGTATTCCAAAAGTGGCCTAACCAATGTCCTATACAGCTGCAACATGACCTCCCAATCTCCTTTTTTTCATTCACAGGGCGAGGGCATCGCTGGCCAGGAAGCATTAATTGCCCATCCCGAATTGCCCAGAGGGCAGTTAAGAGTCAACCACATTGCTGTGGGTCTGGGGTCACGTGTAGACCAGACCAGGTAAGGATGGCAGTTTCCTTCCCTCAAGGACATTAGTGAACCAGATGGGTTTTTCCAACAATTGACAATGGATTCACAGTTATCATTATACCTTTAATTCCAGATATTTATTGAATTTAAATTCCACCATCTGCTATGGCGAGATTTGAACCCAGGTCCCTAGAATGTTATCTGGGTCGCTGGATTGACAGTCCAGCGGTAATACCATGAGGCCATTGCCTCCCCCATCTGATACTCCATGCACTGAGTTTAGAAGAGTCTGCGATCATTGAAACATTTAAGATCCTGAGAGGGTATTTTGACAGAGCAGATGTGAAAAGGATGTTTCCTGTTATGGGATTATCTAGAGCTGGGGTCGGGGGGGTAACTGCTTAAAAATAAGGTCACCCATTTAAGAAATTTAAGAATTTTTTTTCTCAAATGAGTCTTTGGAACTCTGTTCCTCAAAAGGCAGTGGAGGTCAAAACCTTGAAAATATCTGAGGTAGAAGCAATAAATTCTTGACAAGCAAGGGGAGCAGTTTGAAAGGTTTTTGAGGTGGACAGAAACATAAGAGCTATCAGATTAGCTGTGATCTTACTGAATGGTAGCGCAGGCTCGAGCAGCTGAGGGACCTATTTCTGCTGCTGACTTATACGTTCGCACAATTGATTCGTGGTCACCGTTACTTAAACCAGCTTTCAATTCCAGATCTATTAATTGAATCTCAATTCCATGTCAGGATTTGAGTCCATATTCCCAGACCATTAGCCCAGCCCTACGTGTTGCCAGTCAAGTGAAATTACCACTACACCACCGGCTCCCCCAGGCAACTCCGAAGGGAACTATGGGGAGATTTCTTTTTCATCAGCTTGTTGTTATCGATCCGCAACGTGCTGCCTGAAAGGGCATTCCAAGCATTCTCAGTGGTAACTTTGCAAAGTGAATTGGATAAAAGACTTGAGAAGGTTGAATTGACAAGGCACCAAGGAGTAGGAATGCGGGTCTAATTGAATGGCTGCCTTAAAGAACTGGCACAGGCGCAGTGTGCTGAATGGGCTTCCATCTGTGGTACTATTTATCACTTGGAAGAGAGTTCACAGCTATTCAGCCCATCTGGTCTGTGATGGTGTTTATGTTCCATGCATGAGCCTCCTACCAATCCCTCTTTATCATCTCACCCCTTCAGCCTTATCCATCCATTCCATTTTCTCCCCTTCTGTGGCTGCTCGTCCAGCTTCCCCTCGAGAGTGTCCAAGGGGTAGTTAATTTCATACTTTCCCTGAGGGATTGGAGGTGTTGAGCTATAGGGAGAAGCTGAACAGGCTGTTTTTTTTAACCCGGAGCGTGGGAGGCTGAGGGGGTGACCTTATAGAGGTGTACAAAAACCATGAGGGGTGTGGATAGGGTGAATAGGCAAGGTCTTTTTCCCCAGGGTAGGGATGTCCAAAACTAAAGGGTATAGGTTTAAGGTGAGAGGGGAAAGGTTTAGTAGGAATCTAACGGGCAACTTTTTCACACAGAGAATGGTGTGTGATGGAATGAGCTGCCAGAGGCAGTGGTGGAGGCTGGTACAATTACAACATTTAAAAGGCATCTGGATGGGTACATGAATAGGAAGGATTTAGAGGGATATGGGCCGAGTGCTGGCAAATGGGACTAGATCAGTTTAGGTTATTTGGTTGAGTTGGACTGAAGGTTCTGTTTCCGTGCTGTACAGCTTTATGACTCTAACTCCAGCAGATACAGGCCAACCCTGTCCTCGTGAGGCAAACTGCCGATTCAGCTATTATTCTGGCATAATCAAAACCTATCACTTTCAGGAATGCCCTTCAAGGAAGGAAATCTGCCACCGTTATCTGATCTGACCTCCATGTGTCTTCAGACTGACAGCGAGGTGCTTGATTCCGAACTGCCCTCTGCAATGGCCGAGCAACCCACCCGTTCAAAAGGGCAATTAGGGGTGGGCAAAAGAAAGTGCCAGCCTCCTCAGCAATGTCCACATCCCCTGAACAAAGCGTCCTTTATTTGCAACTCTCCTGCCAGCAGAAGCTCTGTCCAAACCCCTCATTCAATTGAAAACCTTGCTTAAATTGCTCCTTGATCTTTACTCCTCTAGGGCGCACAGGATGTCCACATAATTGAAACCTCATGAAGTTTTGGTTTTAACGCTTCTGTACCATCCTCAAGCTCCTGCAGTCAGTGGTGCCGAGAATTAGACACAGTACTTCATTTCGACTTGGCCTAAAATTTCCAAACCAAAGGTTTCATGGGATTCCCTGGTTTTGTAAGCAATTACACCAGTGACAAATTCAAGGCTATCTTTTTTTAAGTTGTTGGGCCTTTGGCAATGTTTTATACGTACACAACCCGCCCCATCCCCACCTCCTGGTCTTATTCTCATTGGAGTTTGGAAGGATGAGACGACCTTATTCAAACATACAAGATTCTTACGGGGCTGGACAGGGTAGATGTGGAGAGGTCGTTTCTCCTTGTGGGAGAGTCTAGGATCAGAGGGACATCATCACATACTAAGGAGTCACCCACAATTCTTTACCACAGAGGGCTGTCAAGACTGGGTTGTTAAGTATATTCATGACTGAGATTGAGAGATTTTTGACCATTAAGAGAATCAAGGGTTATGGGAAAAAGGCAGCAGCTGAGGGTCATCCGATCTCAGCGAATGGTGGAGCGGACTCAGCCTCTGCTCCTACCATAGACGTAGGAGCAGAAGTAGGTCATTCAGCCCATCGGGTCCGCTCCGTCATTCAACGAGATCATGCCTTATCTGATAATCCTCAAATCTGCTACTGGAGGTGCTGGAATTCAGGCGAGGATTGAAACCGGAAGCCTCACCACCCTGCCGAAGGACGATCCCACGGACGCAATACAGAAGTTTGAAAACATGTGCCAACAGGTTTAAGAACAGCTTCTACCCTGCTGTTATCACACTTATGAACGAACATCTCACATATTAGAGTTGATCTCTCTCTGCACCTTCTTTGTAGCTGCACCACATTTATTCCACAGTCTGTTCTATTACTCTCAAGTACTGATGTAAGGTATGATTTGTTTGGTAAAACAATACTTTTCACTGTGTCTCGGTATATGTGACGATAATAAATTGATCAAAAGAAAGAAAAGGAGGTCTCTCCGGTATCTTGGACACTATTTATCTCTCAGTTGACATCACTAAAAGCTGAGAATTCTTGTTGTTTATGGTGGCTTGCCGTGCACACAGGGTGTTGCATTTGCTGCACGACAAGAAGGTTGTTGTGGGACATTCCTAAGGTGATGAAAAGATGTCACTTCTTTAATTTTATGTGGTATAAATCTGTGGAGAGGTGAGCATCAGCATTCCTGCACACAGCCCTGTCACCCTGATTCAGGCTCACAGGTGAAAGACAGCGAAAATGGAGAATGACTAACTGGCCTACTCTCCACTTTGATACAGGAGGCTCTTCAAGGAGGGCTGTACAGAGAGGACTCACTACTGGGTGGAATTCTCCACACCTTGAGAGTACAATGACTGTTGATATGTACCCCCCACACACACACTGGACTGGGCACTGGCCTCAATCTTTCCACTGTACTAATAAAAATACATTGATTGCGGGCTGGCATTTGAAGGGGGGGAGGAGTAGTTGGCATGGAATAAGCCAATGAGCCAATCAGGAGAACTCTCTGGTAAGTCCTTTAACAGATTGAACATTTTTGTAGGGTGGCTGGTGTTGATTGTGATGAGCAGGACAATGTACAACATCCAGGGAGGGGTGCAGACAGGAGCTGGAAGGAGGCTTCCAACAATAAGTAAGATTAGAATTAATGAGTGTGAGGGCTCAGTGAGTGTGAGAGCTCAATGAGTGTGA
>NC_063374.1:3571509-3676252 GCF_021869965.1 Rhincodon typus | reverse complement strand
CAGTGAGTGTGAGGGCTCAGTGAGTGTGAGAAATCAATGAGTGTGAGGGCTCAGTGAGTGTGAGAGCTCAGTGAGAGTGAGGGCTCAGTGAGTGTGACAGCTCAGTGAGTGTGAGAGCTCAGTGAGTGTGAGGGCTCAGTGAGTGTGAGGGCTCAGTGAGTGTGTAGCCCCCAGCTGTCCAGCCTTTGTCCCTCCCTTTCCATGCCAACTGATCTACTTCACCAACATGGGCAGACCTCAGGAGCCATGTGGTGATAAGGTAATGTATCCACACGTAACGCCCCTTTAACAAAAAGGATACAGTCAATGATTAAATATAATTAATACTTTGGAAGTTCTTCAACTAATTTCACGTGTGAAGAAGCATTTCTATTCTATAAGCATTAGCAACTGTCCATCAAACTGTTCATTCACCTGCGCCCCCCCCCACAGTGACAAGATAGGTTGGGAAATCAATCCTTTGCCTCAAATCTATCATGGCCTATGACAATAGGCGTACTGAGATGCTTTGCACTGGTTTTTCTTCTGCTCCATATATTTTTAACAGTTATTTACTTGCATTGCAGGCATAAAGGCCAGAATGTTTCATCCTGGATCACCGCGATATCCCCAAATAAACATCTACACAATTTTAACTTACCAGAGCTAATAGGCATAAAGCCCTAAGGAGCAACCCAACTGCAATTTTTAACTACAAAGCTCCCAGAGAGGCCGGTAAAAACTCCCAAGTAACTGCCCAAGAATACATTCTAGCAATCCATCACCCAATCAACAAGGAACCAAAGGCTCATGACAATTAATGAAGTCCAAACAGGCACTTAGCTGTGGTTAGGTGAACGTTGGAGCCACGTCTCCCGAATACACACTTGCAAGTGATATTGAATCTCAACCTATTGTTGGGGCGGCATGGTGGCTACCATTGTTGCCTCACAGCGCCAGGGACCCAGATTCGATTCCACCCTCAGGTGACTGTCTGTGTGGAGTTTGCACATTCTCCCCGTGTCTGTGTGGGTTTCCTCCGGGTGCTCTGGTTTCCTCCCACTGTCCAAAGATGTGCAGGGTAGGTGGATCGGCTGTGCTAAATTGCCCATTAGTGCTCAGGGATGTTTAGGTTAGGTGGGTTAGACATGGGAAATCAGGGGTAGGATAATGGATCTGGGTGGGATGCTCTTCGGAGGATTGGTGTGGGCTTGTTGGGCCGAATGGCCTGTTTCCACACTGTAGGGATTCTATGATTTACACCTTTGACAGCTCTCTGACTGTTCAATGGATTTAGGCAAATTCATGTGAACTTTAAACAATCTCAAAGTGCTCCACCCACCCCCATAAGTTGTCCTGACATTTCCGTTCTCCTTTCAGCTTCCCAGCATCTGCGGCTGGGTTTTATATAACTGAACCTGCCATTCCTTGTTTGGAAGGCTTTCAAGATCGTGCAAGAGCGATCAACACATCCCATTTGACTCGTCTGGGAATGTTACATTCACCAACTCCGAAACAATAGCTCAACGTCCCGAAATATAGATGAGAGGTGAGAGAGCTCAGGGCAATCGCCACGAACCTGTCTTAAAACACATGCAACTCAGCAAAGAAATCACTAAGCAATCATTTCTGTCAGGCCAATAAATGCATGATTAAATTATATAATCGTGCAGCACAGAAAGGAAGCCATTTAGCCCATCAAGCCACTGCTAGCCCTCAGAAATAGCTTCCGAAGTGGTCCCACTGACATGTGTGCTTTCCCTGACACACGTGCTTTTCTTCCATTTCAAGTATTTATCTGATTCTCTGTCGATCATTGGTACTGAATCTGCCTTCACTGCGGCGTTTTCCAGATCACAATTAACTCACACCATAGAACCATTTCTTCCGCAGCACTTTCTAAACTCATGACCCCTCCCAAAGACAAGGGTGACAAATGACAGTAACACAGGCTCCCCTCCGAGCCACACACCATCCTGACTCGGAAATATATCGGCCGTTCCTTCAAGTGTCACTGGGTCAAAATCCTGGAATTCCCTCCCCAACAGTTTTGTGGGTCTCCCCCCAGTGAACTTTGCAGAATTTTTTTTCAGATAGCCAGCGTATACACCTTTGCAGAGGTTAGGGTCCCCTATGGATTCTTTTCTTTTGCCTGCACACCTTTATTTGAGGGGGCAGCGGTCCAAGAAAACAGTCACATTACTTCATTACTGTCTTCTCCAGGGAACTTAGGGAAGGGCAATAAATGATGTCCTGCCAACAACAGTCACAGACCATGAATGGGCAATTTAAAAAATATCCTCCCTAGGTTCTTTGAGCCAATTATCTTTGATCTGTGTCCTCTGGTTAACAATCTCATCAAAACTTTCAGAATTACGAACACCTCCATTAAATTTCCCCTCAGCCTTCTTGGCTTTAAGCTGAACAATTCTAGCTTCTCCAATCTCTCCTCATTCATGGTTAGATCCTGTTCTGGGAAATCTCCTCCCTCTGGAGTGCTCTCCAAGGTTCTGACATCTTTCCTGAAGTGTCACAGAGTTATACAATGCAGAAGAGGCCCACTGGCCCACTGGGTCTGTGCCTACCCATCTACACGAACCCCACTCACCAGCGCTTGCCTTGAACGTCAACTGCTCATCCATGCTTTTGTTTTAAAGGTTGTGAGGTTTCCCAGATTCCAACCACCCTCTGGGTGAAAAGAATTTTCCTCAAATATCCCCGAAACCTCCTCTCTTCACTTTAAAATTATGCCCTCTTGTTACTGACCCTCCAACTAAGTGAAACAACTGCTTTCTATCCACTCTGCCCATGACCCTCATAATTTTATAGAATCTTAAAATCCCTACAGTGTGGGAAGAGGCCAATTGGCACATCAAGTTGGCACCGATCCTCCGAAGAGCATCCTACTTTATCTTCATAACAACACCTTTACCATGGCCAATTCACCCTAACCTGCACATCTCTGGACTGTGGGAGGAAACTGGAACACCCGGAGGAAACCCACGCAGACACGGGGAGAATGTGCAAAGTCCACACAGACAGTCGCCCGAGGAGGGAATCGAATCCAGGTCCCTGGCGCTTTGAGGCAGCAGTGCTAATAATACACCTCTGTAAGTTGCCCCCAACCCAACCTTTTCTGGCGCACAGAAAACAACCAGAGCTTATCCAGCCTCCCTGCGTAGCTTGGATGCTCCAATGCAGGCAGCATCCTAATGAATCTCCACCGGGGTGCTCTCCCGGGAGCAACGTCCTTCCTGAAGACTCCTGCCCTGAATTGAGGACAATATTCCAGTTGTGTCCTCCACGGGCCATTTATGAAAGTTGCACGTGTTTGTAAAGTGCACCTCTGCTCTCAAAACTAAAGATCCCGTATGCCTCTTGAATAGCCATCTCAATTTGCCCGGCCACCTTCCCTGACTGAAGCAGCACCTTGCTTCACAATGAACAAATTTGGCTTGACTCCATTAGGCAAGCATGACCACTTCAATTCACTTTCTTCCTCCATACCAGGAATCATATTAATCTTGCTGTCATGAAAGTGGATCTGATAACTCTCGGACAGGTTTCTGACTCTTGAGGCATTCAAATCTTTACTCCGAAGTTAGCATGAGAAACAAATCTCCACACTGTGGGTAAAAACCAGTGCAAACTGAACTGGCTCCAATACACGTGAAAACCCCCTGTGATTTACTGTCAGATTGGTGAGGTTTCTCTTCCAGACTGGATCTGCGAGTCAGACAGTTGCTAGCACATTAAAATACACAGATTGACGCTTCACATACGGCGCGCATTTTGCCTGCAGTAACGTGTCGAGCTGTCAAAGGACGTCGACAGGACGAACTATCTCCCATTCTGCGGAGTAGATAGAGCTATTCCTTCAGTGTAAACAGAGTGAAAGCTGATGCAGCTGTCAAAACAAGTTTACTTTGAGAGGCCTGAATCTTTTCTCAATGTGTGGAAGTCACCACTTTGGCCGCTCTTGTCAGGGTCTGGATTTAGTGGCTACAGACTCAGCCTCCTTACTTCAAACAGCTCCTTAGACAGCACCTTCCAAACCCACGACCTCTAGAAGAACACCACCGCCTGTAAGTTCCCCTCCGAGCCACTCACCATTCTGACTTGGAAATATATCGGCTGTTCCTTCACTGTTGTGGGGCCAAAATCCACAAACTATGGGAATTGGTGGGGTCCACTTACAGCACATGGTTTAAGAAGGCAGCTCACCACCATCTTCTCAAAAGGCAATAAATGCTGGCCAGCCCACAAGTGAATGAAAAGGAGCCCAACAGAATTGAGGCACTGTGGCAATGACAGATGAGCAAGAGAATCAAAGAATTGTCACAGTGCAGGAGAAGGCCTTTCGGCCCATCATGTCAGTGCCAGCTCTCTGGGAGAGCATATCATGTAGCAGTGTTCCCCCTACATAACCTGTTCATTCCACCCTGTAATACACCATTTGAACATCTTGATCATGCCTGCCTCCACTAGTCTTTCAGGCACTGCATTCCAGGCTGCATTCCACTCACTGTGAGAAAATAGTTTTGGTGACTCGCTTTGCTTCGTTAAATCTGTGCCCTTTATACTTGGCTCTTTTGCAAGTGCGGCCAGTATCTCCCTATCTTCTCCATCCAGGCCCCCCATGATTTTGGACAGTGCTAACAAATCTCCTCTCAACCTTCCCTTCTTCATGTAAAACAGTCCCATCCTCTCCAATCTATCTCAGAAATGAAAACTGCTTGCCACTGGAACCATTCTTGAGACTTTTCCTCTCTTGCACTCTCCTCCAATGTCTTCATACCCTTCCTAAGGCCTGGCAAGTCGATCCTGATTGGTTTATGTGTTGCGTGGAGAAAGCAATGGGGAACGACACACTCCTCAGTTATCCAAGAAATTTATTTTGCAGAGATGAGTCCCATTGTAGTGGCCTCGGGATGCAAAGCTTCCCAACTAATCGGCATCCCTTTCTCCTACAACATATATTGTTGTGATCCTTTGAAACTTGGCATTCTTGCATTTGTCCTGATGAGTGCAAGGTGAGAAGTTCCAGCTGCATACCTCTGTTGATTGCGTACCCTGTTTCCAATTAGCTTTCATTCACTATCAAGGACTTTAGAAACTCGTGAGTTAAAACGAACCACCTTGACAATTTCTTAGCTTGCTGTCAGTCGTCATTTTGAAAGTTACAAGTGAATATTCATCTGCCATTTTATATTGCAAGAACTCATGTGAACAAATTCCCCTCATTTCAGGTCAAATACCTTAAAAATCAGTGTCCTCTGATTGCTGGCACCCTTCCCAGTGAAATCAGCTTCATTCCATTTACATTAGTGCAGCAAATTTTCTATTTATCGGCACATCTAGGAATGTGCCTGTTCATCAAACATACCAGATAATCAAGAGGTACGCTTAATCCCAGTATAACCTGGCCAAGCGAAACTTTGAGACATCAACATCCCTCAAAAAAATCTATGTAAAAGCATCAACACATCTCCTAAAATCAATGTAAAACCACACAGTAAGTAACAGAAATGTAATGCAGGGCATATATACATCTCGTAGATCACCCATGTAGATGCGATGGTTGAGAAGGCACAACAGTACTCAGCGATATAGAATTTTTGCTGGTTTATCAAAAGCGCCGTTGATTAAGGTGCCAGTTAAAACAAAATTCGCTGTAACACCTCGTTTGCATCAACGTTGCCTGTTCTGAGGAGCTGCTATAGCTCCTACATTCTGAATGTAGCTGAAATCTCATATTGTCAGCACCAACTAGGAACAGGCGTTGGCCATTCAGCCCCTCGACACTGCACTCCATTTAGCCACTTGAATCCCCTTCGACTTCTTTACTAGTCAATAATCTACCCCCCGGTAGCCTCGAAAGGATACAAGGACCCCAACTCCACCGTTCCCTGCACCCCCCCTCACCCCCCCACCGCTCCCTGCAGCAGAGAATTTATCTTGAAAACAATCCTCCATCTCTTCGTCTTCAATGGGATAGTCCCCATTTTGAAACCTTGTGATTCCCAGCTCCAGTCTATCCCGCAGAGAGAAACAGTTTCTCACCACTGGCCCTGCCGAGCCTCCTTAGAAGCCCAAGTATCTCAGGAAGATCACTTCTCACTCTTCTAAGTTCTTTAGGGCGGCACAGAGGCTCAGTGATTACCACGGCTGCGTCACAGCGCCAGGGACCTGAGTTTGATTCCTTCATTGACTTTCCATGTGGAGTTTGCACGGTCTCTCCATGTCAGCATGGGTTTCCTCCGGGTGCTCCAGTTTCCTCTCACAGACAAAAGATGAGCAGGTTAGGGTGGATTGACCATGCTAAATTGCCCATAGTGTCCAGGGATGTGCAGGCTAGGAGGATTAGCCATTGTAAATGCAGGGTTACAAGGATAGGATAGTGGGGTGGGTTTGGGTGGGATGCCTTTTGGAGGGTCGGTGTGGACTTGATGGGTTGAATGGCCTGTGTCCACACTGTAGGGGTTCTATAATTCTAAGCTCCAATGGAGACAGGGCCGTAACCTGCCCATTCTTGCTCCTTAATGAATGAATGATTTTACTGTCACATGTATCTTGAAGATACAGTGAAAAGAGTTTTGCTGCTACAAAAAGAATTCAGAGAAATTACTTAAATAAGGGTTCATTTTCTCCAAAGTGAACTGCCTCTAATCTAAAACAATTATCCTTTCTTAATTAAGGAGGACATGCGCTCCAAATGTGGTCTCTCTAATGCTGGGAAACATTGTAGGAAATCTTCCCTACACTCTCTCAAAGGCAGATGACACTAAGCTGGGTGGCAGTGTGTGCTGTGAGGAGGATGCTAAGAGGCTGCAGAGTGGCTTGGACAGACTGACTGAGTGGGCAAATGCAATATAATGTGGGTAAATGTGAGGTTATTCACTTTGGTCACAAAATCAGGAAGGCAGAGATACAAGGAACTGCAGATGCTGGAGAATCTGAGATAACAAGGTGTAGAGCTGGATGAACACAGCAGGCCAAGCAGCATCAGAGGAGCAGGAAAGCTGACGTTTCGAGCCTAGATTCTTCTTCAGAAATGGGGGGAGGGGAAGGGGGTTCTGAAATAAATAGGGAGAGAGGGGGAGGCAGATAGAAGATGGATAGAGGAGAAGATAGGTGGAGGGGAGACAGACAGGTCAAAGAGGTGGGGATGGAGCCAGTAAAGGTGAGTGTAGGTGGGGAGGTAGGGAGGAGATAGGTCAGTCCAGGGAGGATGGACAGGTCAAGGGGGCGGGATGAGGTTAGAAGGTAGGAGATGGGGGTGGGGCTTGAGGTGGGAGGAGAGGATAGGTGGGAGGGAGGATAGGTTAGGGAGGCAGGGACGAGCTGGGCTGGTTTTGGGATGCGGTAGGGGGAGGGGAGATTTTGAAGCTTGTGAAGTCCACATTGATACCATTGGGCTGCAGGGTTCCCAAGCGGAATATGAGTTGCTGTTCCTGCAACCTTGGGGTAGCATCATTGTGGCATTGCAGGAGGCCCAGGATGGACATGTTGTCTGAGGAATGGGAGGGGGAGTTGAAATGGTTCGCGACTGAGAGGTGCAGTTGCTTAGTGCGAATCGAGCGTAGGTGTTCTGCAAAGCAGTTCCCAAGCCTCCGCTTGGTTTCCCCGATGTAGAGGAGGCCACAACGGGAACAGCGGATGCAGTATATCACATTAGCAGATGTGCAGGTGAACATCTGCTTGATGTGGAAAGTCTTCTTGGGGCCTGGGATGGGGTTGAGGGGGGAGGTGTAGGGGCAGGTGTAGCACTTCCTGCGGTTGCAGGGAAAACTGACAGGTGTGGTGGGGCTGGAGGGGAGTGTGGAGCGGACAAGGGAGTCACGGAGAGAGTGGTCCCTCGGGAAAGCAGATAAGGGTGGGGAGGGAAAAATGTCTTTGTGGTGGGGTCGGATTGCAGATGGCGGAAGTGTCGGAGGATGATGCGTTGGATCCGGAGGTTGGTGGGGTGGTACGTGAGGACGAGGAGGATTCTGTTTTGGTTGTTATTGCGGGGAGGGGCTGTGAGGGATGAGTTGCTGGAAATGCGGAAGACGCGGTCGAGGGCATTCTCGACCACTGAGGGGGGGAAGTTGCGGCCCTTGAAAAACGAGGACATCTGAGATGTATGGGAGTGGAATGCCTCATCCTGGGAGCCATTGCGGCGGAGGCGAAGCAATTGGGAATAGGGGATGGCATTTTTGCAGGAAGGTGGGTGGGAGGAGGTGTATTCTGGGTAGCTGTGGGTGTTGGTGGGCTTGAAATGGATATCGGTTTCCAGGTGGTTGCCGGAGATGGAGACAGAGAGGTTCAGGAAGGAGAGAGAGGTATTAGAGATGGTCCAGGTGAACTTAAGGTTGGGGTGGAAGGTGTTGGTGAAGTGGATGAACTGTTCGAGCTCCTCGTGGGAGCACGAGGCAGCGCCAATACAGTCATCAATGTAACGGAGGAAGAGGTGGGGTTTAGGGCCAGTGTAGGTACGGAAGAGGGATTGTTCCACGTAACCTACAAAGAGGCAGGCATAGCTTGGGCCCATGCGGGTACCCATGGCCACCCCCTTTGTCTGTAGGAAGTGGGAGGAATTGAAAGAGAAGTTGTTGAGGGTGAGGACGAGTTTGGCTAAGCGGATGAGGGTGTCAGTGGAGGGGGAGTGGTTGGGCCTGCGGAACAGGAAGAAGCGGAGGGCCTTTAGGCCATGTGTATGAGGAATGCAGGTGTGTAGGGACTGGACGTCCATCGTAAAGGTGTTGGGGACTGGGGAATTGGAAGTTTTGGAGGAGGTGGAGGGTGTGGGTGGTGTCACAGACGTAGGTATGGAGTTCCTGGACCAAGGGGGAGAAAATGGAGTCGAGATAGGTGGAGATAAGTTCGGTGGGACAGGAGGAGTCGGAGACAATGGGTCGGCCAGGGCAGTCAGGTTTGTGGATTTTGGGAAGGAGATAGAAGCGGGCGGTGCGGGATTGGGAACGATGAGGTTGGAGGCTGTGGGTGGGAGGTCACCTGAAGTGATGAGGTTGTGGATGGTTTGGGAGACGATGGTTTGGTGGTCGGGGGTGGAGTCATGATCAAGGGGGCGGTAGGAGGAGGTGTCAGAGAGTTGGCGTCTGGCCTTGACGAGGTCAGTGCGCCATACTACAACTGCGCCTCCCATGACCACGGGTTTCATGGTGAGGTTGGGATTGGAGCGGAGGGAGCGGAGGGCTGCACATTCTGCAGGGGAGAGGTTGGAGTGGGTGAGAGGCGGGGAGAGGTTGAGGCGATTGATGTCTTGACGGCAGTTGGAGATGAAGAGGTCGAGGGAGGGTAGGAGGCCTTGGGGTGGTGTCCAGGAGGAGGGGGTGTGTTGGAGGCGGGAGAAGGGGTCAGGGGACTTCACAAGCTTCAAAATCTCCCCTCCCCCTACCGCATCCCAAAACCAGCTCATCCCCGCCTCCCTAACCTGTCCTTCCTCCCACCTATCCCCTCCTCCCACCTCAAGCCCCACCCCCATCTCCTCCCTACTAACCTCATCCCGCCCCCTTGACCTGTCCATCCTCCCTGGACTGACCTATCTCCTCCCTACCTCCCCACCTACACTCACCTTTACTGGCTCCATCCCTGCCTCTTTGACCGGTCTGTCTCCTCTCCACCTATCTTCTCCTCTATCCATCTTCTATCCGCCTCCCCCTCTCTCCCTATTTATTTCAGAATCCCTTTTCCCTCCCACATTTCTGAGGAAGGGTCTAGGCTCGAAACGTCAGCCTTCCTGCTCCTCTGATGCTGCTTGGCCTGTTGTGTTCATCCAGCTCCACACCTTGTTAAATCAGGAAGACAGATTATTATCTGAATGGTGGCAGTTTAGGAAAAGGTGAGGTGCAACGAGACCTGGGTGTCATGGTGGAACAGTTGCTGAAGGTTGGCACACAGGTGCAACAGGCAGTGAGGAAAGCTAATGGCATGCTGGCCTTCATAGCGAGAGGATTTGAGTATCGGAGTAAGGATGTCCTGTTGCAGTTATATAGGGCCTTGGTAAGGCCACACCTTGAGTATTGTGTGCAGTTTTGAGGACTGTGTGCAGTTTTGGTCTCCTAGTCTGAGGAAGGACATTCTTGTTATTGAGGGAGTCCAGCGAAGGTTCACCAGGCTGATTCCTGGGATGGCAGGACTGACACATGAAGAGAAACTGGATCAACTGGGCTTGTGTTCACTTGAATTTACAAGAATGAGGGGGGAATCTCATAGAAAATTCTGATGGGACTGGCCAGAACAGATGCAGGAAAAATGTTCCCAATGTTGGGGAAGTCCAAAACAAGGGGTCACAGTCTAAGAATAAGGGATAAGCCATTCAGGGCTGAATGGCTTACCCCTTATTCTTAAATCTGGCATGCAGAAACCCTCAGGTCTCTCTGTTATTACATCCCCTCGGAACCTGTACCAAAGGAAATAGGAACAGCAGTAGGTCATTCAGCCCTATGAGCCCTTTAGTGAGACTGTGGCTGACATTCTGATTCAAGGCCATTTCTTTACTGCCATGTAGTTTGCATTGTCTCCCCTTGGTCTCCCCATCAAAATTCCCTAATCTACATTACTCTGTGTCAAATTACACCAGGCAGACACCTTCCCATTCTAGCATGACCGCCCGAATTTTGTTCCTGCCCTCTTTATCGCTTACCGCATCTCTAGGTTTCGAGCCCTGCAGCACAAATCTTTCCAAAGAAATTGCGCAAAATTCGAGTCGGGGGCACCCACTTTCCTTAAACACGATCAGCAGTCTCAACATCCATGTCAACATTCTCTCTCTTGCATCAACTAGCTTTTACTTCATGCAATGGTTCTCATCTTCAGTTCATTCACTAGGCAAAGAGCTACTAATTATGGGAATGGACTGAAAATAGAAGCATTGTTATCACAACTGTTGCGGACAAATTCCCACTGGCCATGTTACTGAAACCAAGACCAACTTTGGTTCCCAGCAGCACTCATAAATAGCAGAGCACTGTTTCAACATCTGGCACTTCAACCATCCCTAATTCACTCACAATGTTCCTTCGGCGCTAGGTGACCATCTATCTGCCACCATAGATTCTACTGTAGTGCTACTCTACAGCTCAAAGGTCCAGGAAGCAATTTCCGCTTGTTGCAAACAATCTCTGCACCTATTTCGATGCACTCCCCCTGGGCTCTGCAGCCCAATCAGCTTCACAATGCGCAGTTATTAAAAAAAATTAGCCCACGAGCTGACACTGCGCATTCATCACATTATGTTGCCGCTGCCATCTGCTGCTGCTTTTTTTGTTAAGCCTGACAGATTACAGAAGTGGTTGAAAAGGATCCTGAACAACATCCCGGAATTTCTCCTCCTATTGCCTGGTTCTCGCCGTGCATTAGTCTCCAAAATGAGGAGACGCGTTAACTTTCTGCCAAGTTCCATTTGTTGCCCGGGTCCTGAAGAAAGAGAGCACGCAAGGTCCAATTTCTTCCGGGTGCCTTGTGCAGGTCAGGTTTTTGAGACCAGATCTTTAGCCAAAATGTAGGGGGTGCGACCTATTCACAGATAAGTTGCTTGAGGGTTTGAAATCCATCCTTTCCCATCATCCTGCTACCTTCCTCAAGGTTAGTTGAGCCACAGAGTTGCCAGTACAGAGACCGCTCCTGCCAACCCAACACCCAAAACGTTGTACAAGAAGGAGCCAAAATGTCAACAGTCTCTGCAGTCAGAGGTTAGGTGTCATCTTACACATGAGGTCAACTATATGTGAGTATATATGTTTTTTTTCTTTATTTATTCACTCATGGGACGTAGGTGTGACCCAGGATATATTGCCATCCCTAGTTGCCCATTGAGAACACAGTGGTGAATTGTCATCTTGAACCACTGCAGTCCATGTGCTGTGGGTAGACCCACAATGCACTTAGGGAGGGAATTCCAGGATTTTGACCCAGCGGCACTGAAGGATCAGCCAATATACTTCTAAGTCAGGATGGTGAGTGGCTTCGAGGCGACCTTGTATCTGTTGTCCTTGTCCTTCTGATGGAAATGGTCGTGAGTTTGGAAGATGCTGTCGAATGACCTTTGGGGAATTTCTGCAGTGCATCCAGTAAATGGCACACACTGCTGCTACTGAGTGTCGGTGGTGGAGGGAGAGGATACCTGTGGATGTAGCACCAGTCAAGTGGGCTGCTTCATCCTGGATGGCCAGAGAGTCATACAGCATGGAAACAGACTCTTTGGCCCAACTTGTCCATGCTGACGAAGTTTCCAAAACTTAACGAGTCCCATTTGCCTGCATTTGGCCCATATTCCTCTAAACCTTTCCTATCCATGTACCTGTCCAAATGTCCAACATCGACCATAACACCACACAACCCTGCCATAACAACCTTTGCAAGACATGTCGGATCATCGACTTGGATAGTACCATCACGCGTGGGAAGATCACCCACCAAGTGCACGGCAGATACTCATGTAATTTGGCCAATGTTGTCTATCTCATATGCTGCAGGCAGGGATGCTCCGAGCCACGGTACATTGGCGGGACCGTGCAAACACTACGACAACAAATGAGTGGATACCGCGCAACAATCGTCAGACAGGGATGCTCCCTCCCAGTCAGGGAACACTTCAGAGGTCAAGGGCATTCAGCTTCCGATCTTCGGGTAAGCATCCTACAAGGGGGACTCCGAGATACACAACAACGCAGAATCGCCGAGCAGAGACTGATAGCCAAATTCCGTACCCATGAAGACGGCCTCAGCTGTGATCTTGGGTTCATGTCACACTACAGGAGACCCCACCCCACTGTTCTGTATCTGTCAAGTCTTCCTTATTTTCCTGTTTTGACAGCATCAACTTGATAAATTGTTATGATCTCTCTAATTAATTGGTTTGTACAATTTTGAATTACTTGTTACATCTTTCACACACACACACGCGCACATGTACTTACACTCTCTCTCAGACACACACACACAGACTCTCTCACACACACTCTCTCACCCACATACACACACACAAAATCTATAGGGTGAATCACTTCACTGAAGATGTTTGTTTATGTGCAGATACATTCTATTTTGTTCAAAAAACACACAACTTGTAGTCACAGTCAGTCAGTGTGGCATCTTATAAGTTTCTGATTTTGGAATAAAACCAGCCTGATTCCAGGTTAAAACTCTGAGACAGATTCTGAACAAGGCCTCACACCTACAATTTAGTGTCTGACCTGAGTTGTTACCTTTTGTAGATTCCTATCGCTCTGCCTGATTGTCATGACAGTACAGCACTGACATAGACTTTATAAACACCTCATTCGCCTTCTTACACCTTTGGTCACCTGCAGAGACGTATTATCTGCACTCCACTCACACCAGTTGTATGATCTTTTGATCTCTCTGCCCTTGATCTCTCTGCCTATAAACTCTGTGCCTGTGTGCTCTTCTCTTTTACTGCACCTGACAAAGGGACTGCACTCTGAAAGCTTGAGTGATTTCAAATAAACCTGCTGGACTATAACCTGGTGTTGTCTGACTTTCTGACTTTGTCCATCCCAGTCAAGACCCACATCAGGGTCACGCCTCAGGTTTAGCTTTTGCCCAAGTGTTTTCGGGTTTGATTCCCATGCGGCAGATTGTGAAATTTGAATACAATGGAACAAAAGGAGAAAATGTGTATTTAAAATAAAGCCTTGGCAATCATGTATCCAAGTCAATTGTCATCAAAACCTATTGGGTTCACGAATGTCCTTTAGGGAAGATTTTCTGCCATTTTTACCTGGTCTGGCCTACCTGTGACTCCACAACTAAATAAAGGTGATTGACTCTTAACTGCCCTCTGGCCAGTTAGGAATAGGCAACACATGTGATGCCAACATCCCATGAACAAATAAAAACATACCCAGCTTCAAGCTGGCAAAGCCCTAGGCAACAGGTTGGAGATTTTGCCTTTTATTTGACAGAGAGATAAGGTACCCCCGAATTAAGCAAGAAATACAAACAAACAATAAGGTGTAATTAAAATTATGTAAACATGAGAATATAACATATTAGAAATAATTACAGACTCTCTCCAGCCATCCTTGTGACTTTGCTGCCGCCGTTAACTGTGCTACAGTGAGGGACGTAATCAAACATGTCTGATTACCAACTTTAATTAAAAGCAGCCAAATTCTCTCTTGCATGACAGTGCAGTGCATGCTGAATATTTTATTAATCATGCACTTTCTACCCAGAAGATTGGGAGAGTTGCCAAGCCACTCACTCCACACTCAGCAGTCTGTGTCGATTTGGCTGCTCAAATCACAGACCTGTCATAGCACAGGAGGAGGCCATTCGGTCCATCTTGCCTGTTCTGGTTCTATTCCCTCGTGCCAATCTCCTGCATCTCCCTGCACACCACTTCTAATCAAATAACTGTCCTCGTGAATGCCTCGATTGGACCTGCCTCTGTCACATTTCCAGGCAGTGCATTCCACACCCTCAGATTTTTCCTCACATCATCCTTCCTGCTTTTGCTCATCACTTTAAATGTGACCTCTCATTCCTGTTCCTTTTACAAGTGGGAACAGCTGCACAGCCCAGCCGCGATTTCGAAAACCGAAGAGTCATTTGGTGTCAGAGACCTTGAATATTGCTGAAGCTTTTCATCCTGCCCTCATTAGGCAGAAGCAAGAATGCCAAATTTCAAACAATCACAACAATTTGCGCTATGGAGTAATATAAGTGGGAATATAGAAAGTCAAATAGAGTCATAGAGTTGTACAGCATGGGAACAGATCCTTCGGTCCAACTTGTCCGCACCGACCAGACATCTTCAATTAATCTAGTCCAGCATTTGGCCCATATCCCACTAAATCCTTTCTATCCATCCAGATGCCCTTTTAAATGTTGTAATTGTACCAGCCTCCACCACTTCCTCCGGCAGCTCATTCCATACGCCACCCTCTGTGGGAAAAAGTTGGCCCTCGAGTCCACTTTATATCTTTCCCCTCTCACCTTAAACATATGTCCCTCTAGTTTTGCGCTCCCCTACCCTGGGGAAAAGACCTTTGCTGTTCACCCTATCCATGACTTTCGTGATTTTATAAATCTCTGTAAGGTGATCCCTCAGCCTCCGGCACTCCAGGGAAAACAGCCCCAGATAGTTCTGGGTGAATCCAGAAATAGGAGGCACAGTTTTACAATTTAGGGGTCATCCTTTGAGGACAAGAGGTGAGGAGAAGTTATTAGAATCATAGAATCCCCACAGTGTGGAAACAGGCCACTTGGCTCAACAAGTCCGCACCAATCCTCCGAAGAGCAGCCCACCCAGGTCCATCTCCCTACCCTATCCCTGTAACCCTGCATTTCCCGTGGCTCATCCACATAGCCTACACAACCCTGGACACGATGGGCAATTTAGCACGGCCAATCCACCCTAACCTGCACATCCCTGGACACTATGGGGAAATTTAGCACAGCCAATCCACCCTAACCTGCACATCCCTGGACACTATGGGGCAATTTAGCACGGCCAATCCACCCTAACCTGCACATCCCTGGACACTATGGGGCAATTTAGCACGGCCAATCCACCCTAACCTGCACATCCCTGGACACTATGGGCAATTTAGCATGGCCAATCCACCCTAACCTGCACATCCCTGGACACTATGGGCAATTTATCATGGCCAATCCACCTAACTTGCACATCTTAGGACTGTGGGAGGAAACCGGAGCACCCGGAGGAAACCCACAGACACAGGGAGAATGTGCAAACTCCACACAGACAGTCGCCTGAGGTTGGAAGCAAGCCCACGTCCCTGGCGCTGTGAGGCAGCAGTGCTAACCACTGAGCCACTGTGCCATGGAGGAATGTGTGACTTTGGAACCCTGCTTCAGAAAAGGGATCAAAAACAAAAACAAAACTCAGCAACTACGTTGGGAGAGAAACAGGTTTCAGGCCTTTCATTAGAATTGGGAAATGCTAGAGGTGTAATACATTTGAGTCGGCACTGGATGGGACAAGGAGGTATTGCATTTTGGTAAAATAAGCAAAAACAGGACTTATGCAGTTAGTGGTAAGTCTCTGGGTAGTGTTATCAAACAGAGAGACCCAGGCGTTCAGGTACATAGTTCTTTGAAAGTTGCATCACAGGTAGACAGGGTAGTTAAGAAGGTGTTTAGCACGCTTCATTGAGCCTTCAGTGCTCAGACCATTGATTGTAGGAGTTGGGTTGTCACATTGCGGTTGTACAGGATGTTAGTGAGACCACTTTTGGAGTGCTGTGTACATTTCTGGTTGCCTTGATCTAGGAAGGATATTATTAAATTAAGTATTACTAAGAGTTCAGAAAAGATTTACACGGATGTTGCTGGGACTGGGGTTATGAGGAGAGGTTGGATAGGCTGGGAGTCTTTTCAGTACAGCATAGGAGGTTGAGGAGTAACTTTATACTGAGGTTTATGAAATCATGAGGAGCATAAATAAGGTGAATAGCCAAGGTCTTTCTCCCCAGGTTTGGGGAGTCCAAAACTAGAGGGCATATTTTTAAGGTGAGAGGAAAAAGATTTAAAAGGAACCTGAGGGGCAACTTTTTCACGCAGAGGGTGCTGCGTATTTGTAACAAGCTGCCAGAAGAAGTGGTAGATGCAGGTAGAGTTAAAAAGACATTTGGACAGGTACATATATAGGAAAGGTTTAGAGGGAATATGTGCTAAACTCAGGCAAGTGGGGTAAGTTCAGTTGGGGAAACTTGGTCAGCAAGGACAATGTCTATTTCTTTTTAAGAATCATAGAATCCCTACAGTGTGGAAGTGGGCCATTTGGCCCATTGAGTCCACACCAACCCTCTGAACAGCAACACACCCAGACCCCTATCCTATAACCCTGCATTTTTCCCATGGCTAATGCACCTAGCTTATACTTTTCTGCACACTATGGACAAATAAACATGACCAATCCACATAGCCTGCACATCCTTGGAGTGTGGGAGGAAACCCACACAGACACAGGGAGAATGTGCAATCTCCACACAGACAGTCATCCGAGGCTGGAATTCAACCTGGGTCCCTGGTGCTGTGAGGCAGCAGTGCTAACCACTGAGCCACCATACTGCCCCTTGCTGTATGACTCCACGATTAAAGGAGAGAGTTCGTAATAGGGTGGAATTCAGGAGAGATCGTGAGATAGAAAAGTTAAAGCCAAGTCACCATTGGCCTACTCTTTACAGAAAGGAAACTGGCAACGAGTTCAAGCTGAGGGTCACCACATCTCACACAAAGTTTAGAAGGCAGGAGTCTCATGGTCCAGTATAGGAATTGAACCCACACTGTTGGTTCAACTCTGCATTGCAAACTGCTGTGCACTCAACTAACTGACACACTATAGGTAAATGATCATAGTCGTACTGGACTACAGACTGTTCTTATTGGAGCGAGATGACCGGTAGTGCTTTAACCTGAGATTGAGAGGGACAGTCCTGTCATAGTAAACTCAGTCATGGAGTCATACAGCATGGAAACAGACCTTTGGTCCAACACGTCCACTCCAACAAGGTATCCCAAACTAAACTAGTTTCATTTGCTTGCATTTGGCCAATATCCCTCTAAGCCTTTCCAATTAATGTATCTGTCCAAATGTCTTTTAAATGTTGTGCCTGCATCTACCACATCCTCTGGCAGTTTATTCCGCATACAGACCACCCTCCATGTGAAAACATTGTCTCTCAGGTCCCTTTTAAACCTTTCCCCCTCACTTTAACCTAAACCTGTGCTGTTGGTATTACTCAGTATCATAAACCAGCTTTCCAGCCAACTGAGCTAACCCAGCCCAATGGAAAAGCTGTTCTCCAGGGACCAAAAAGAAAAATGGCACAAGAAAAGCAATGAGATTTTGTTTGTCCCCAGCATTTTCTGTTTTTATTACTGATGCCTGATATCATTACAGTGAAGTTTGTCTCATGCCTTTTGTTTGACTGAATGAAACATTTCTCCTCATCTCAGTCCTAAGTTAATGACTTCTTATCTCGTGGACCACAATTCTAAATTCTCCAGGCCAGACCCTCAGTATCTACTTTGTCAAGTGCTCAGCAACACCACAAATTTCAACGATCAATGCACATCCATCTTACCTTCAGAGAATATAAGCGCATTCTACCACTGATTCTCTGATCTTGTAAATTACAATTGGTAAGACATTGGATGAATGAAAAAAAAACACAGGTACGTAAAGAAAAGGAGACAAATTCAGGACAAGAGTTGACAGTCTGGAGTCAGTGGTGGGGACCTAAGAGACCCATTTTGGACCTTCAACCTAAATGCTTACTTTGACTGTAAGTCACTACCTGCCATGAACTGGAGTGTAGCTTTTGCTGTCCCTGATGACCAGGAAAATGAAGAGAGAGCCAGGGACTGATCAGAGATTCTCTCCTCATTGCACACCAGCTTAAAGCAATAAATTATCTGCAGGCCAGCAGACCTTCACAGATGGTAGCACATACAGTCCAGGAGAGAACAGCTCATGGTAATACAATACAAGAGATTGATTTAACATTTAACAGGTAAATGAACATCGTTCAGTGCAAACAGTAATTGATGATCAATGTCGAAGCAACAAGCTCTGAACTGACCTGGGCACTTGCTTCCCATGTGGCCAGACACATTGCCATGCCACCTCTCTCACTCACCTAGAACCCTAGGTGGCTCCAGCTTTTGTGCCATAATGCCTGAGGTGCAGCCTTCAAAATCATGTCTGTCTTCACAAAGGCATCCAGCAAACAAAACTCAAAGGCTCCCGCTGGACGCGGGTAATTAAATGGAACAGTTCCAAACACTTTCAATAACCTGCTGAACGAGTGCCTACCCAGGGACCAAGATAGCAATCAATCTGCGAGAGGTGGCGAGAGCTAACTTCGAGAACAAATTCAGTACTGGCTCCTGCTGCATCGAGAGGCCTGGGTGGCTGGAGCTCAGAAAGTTAAATGTTAGAAGCTTTGGAAACCCACGGCTGGAGTCCACATTTTGGTGATTTGCAATGCAAAGGCCACTGACTGTGAACTTTCAGAAGGCAACCAAAGAAGGGAGTTAGAACCAGCTTCACAGACAGTGTTAACAAACTACAGAATACTTCCTCACAAATGTCTCATGAGATACAATTTCAAATGGACTGAAATGGGTTTAGGGTGGCTCAGTGGTTAACATTGCTGCCTCACAGCGCCAGGGGCCTGGTGTTCAATTTGAGCCTTGGGTGACTGTGTGGAGTTTTCACATTCTCTCCCTGTCCGTGTGGGGTTTCCACTGGGTGCTCCAGTTTCCTCCCACATTCACACTCCCCACCCTATCCCCATAACCCCACATTTTACCGTGGCTAGTCCACCCAGCCTGCACATCCCTGGACATTACAGGGCAATTTATCATGGTCAATCCACCCTAACCTGCACATCTTTGGACCATTGCAGGAAACTGGAGCACCAGGAGGAAACCCATGCACACATGGGGAGGATGTGCAAACACCACACAAACAGACTAGTGCTGTCCCATTAGGTTGGAGCACTATAGGGAACAGGCAGGAAAGTGGAGCTGAGGTCGAGCTGAGATCATCCACGACTGGACTGAATGGTGGAAGAGGTTTGAGGGGCTGAGTGGATTATTACTGCTCCTAGTTCTGCCCTTTCCTACTTCTGAAAATAGAGGATCTAAACCTCACTTGCACACACTCTGTGCAAAAACAGTTTTGTTATCTGGGTCAGCACTTGCCCTGTATTCTTTGTTTAATTCTATTTTCAACCGTAAAGTGCTTTGTCAGCTTTACTTGGTTGACAAGTCTGCCTCTTCACTCCTCAGTGGCAGGCCAATGAGACAGGGGGAGGCTCATTATTTAGGTTATCTGGTTGGCATGGATGAGTTGGACCAAACAGTCTGTTTCCATGCTGTACATTTTCATGACCATGACTTATATGACATAGGCATCGCTGGCTGGGCCCAGCATTTCTTGCCCATCCCTAGTTGCCCCTTGAGAGGGTGGTGGTGAACTGCCTTCCTGAACTGCTGCAGTCCATGTGCTGTAGCTTGACCCACAGTGCCCTTGGGGAGTTTGACCAGCAACACTGAAGGAACAGCTGATATATTTCTATGTCAGGATGCTGGGTGGCTCAGAGGGGCACTTCCAGGCAGTGGTGTTCCCATGTATCTGCTGCTCCTGTCCCTCTAAATGGAAGTGATCGTGGGTTTGGAAGGTGCTGTCTAAGGAGCGTTGGCGAGTTGCTGCAATACATTTTGTAGATGGTGCACACTGCTGGCTGCTGAGCATTGGTTGTGGAGGGAGTGGATGTTTGTGGATGCGGTGCCGATCTTTCCTGGATGGTGTTGAGCTTCTTGAGTGTTGTTGGAGCTACACTCTCGCTTTCCCTCAGAAGTCGCCAGCTTCAGAGTCACTTTTTAAGTGACTGCGCACAGAACAGAAACACAGCTGGGACTTGGAGCTGCAGGATTATCACGGATCGTTTGTCAGGGGAAAGGGTGAAATTTCAAAGAATACACAGTGCACGAGCCCCCACAAGAGTTCTTTTTTATTAACAGGATGTGGGAATCATTGGCTATGCCTGGCACTGGTCACCTAACCCCCAACTATCCTAAAGGTGGTGGTGGTATGTTGCTTCCTGGAACCACGGTGGTCCAGTTTATGGGTCGCAGTAGTTTATGTTCCATACTTCCTCCCACACAGGAGGCCCATCAGCCCTTCAAGCCTGCTCCACCATTCAATACGATGATCTGTTTGCATTCAAAATTCCCAATAACCTTTCATTCCCTTACCTAACTCGAATCTGACCTCCTCCATCTAATAAACACTCAAAGCCCCACATCTCCGAGTCTCTCTGAGGCAGAGAGTCCCAAAATTAAATAACCCTCTGACAGAGAAAGAAATTACCCCAATCGCTGCCTTAAAAGATAATTCCTAATTATAAAACAGTGCTCCCTTGTTCTGGAATGACCTACAAGAGGAAACATCCTTTTCACAGCAAACATTGTTGAAACCATTAATGTCTTATGCATTTCAATCAAATCACCCCTTACTCTTCTAAACCTCACTGGAAATAAGCCCAATCTGTCCAATCTTTCCTCATTAGATACTCCACTCATTCCAAGTATTAGTTGAATAAACCTTCTGCAATGCATTTACGTCCTTCCACAAATAGAGTAAAACTCTACACAATAGTTGAGATGTGGTATCACCAATGGCCTGTATAACAGAAGCATATTGAATATTCCTTTTGGAATAAAGACTAGCATCCCATTAGCCTTCTATATTGCATGCTGCACTGTATATACAAAACTTCATGGCTCATTGTCTAGAACATCTAGACCCTTCTGTAATTATTCATGGTTTAAGTAATACTCTGCTTTTTTTTAAATGCTTCTTGCCAAAGTGAACAATCTCACATTTCTCCACATTATACTCCAGCTGCCAGACTTAAGACCACAACATACAGGAACAGATGTAGACCATTCGGCCCACCGAATCTACATCGCCATTTGACCATAGCTGATATGTTTCTCAATCTCATTCTCCTGCCTTCTCCCAATAAATTTTGATCCCATTACTAATCAAGAACTTATCTACCTCCGTCTTAAAAACACTCAGTGACTTGACCTCCACAGCCCTCTGCAGCAATGAGTTCCATAGATACACCACCCTCTGGCTGAAGAAATTCCTCCTCTTCTCAGTTCTAAAGAGTCGTCCCTTCACTCTGAGACTGTGCCCTCGGGTCCCAGTCTCTCCTACTAGAGGAAACAACTTCCCCATGTTCACTCTATCCAGGCCTCCCTGTATCATGTGCTCCAACTTTGTATAGTAACCTTTGATGTTGAACCTTGTCAAATGCGTTCTGGAAATTGAACTGCAGCACATCAACAGGCTCCCGTTTATCCACAGCAGATTCCAATAAACTGGGGTGGAGATGCCTAGTGGTATTATACTAGATTATTAATCCAGAGACTTCATTACAGCCTTGGTTAAAACATGGACAAAAGAGCTGAATTCCAGAGGTGAGGTGAGAGTGACAGCCCTTGACATCAAGGCTGCATTCGACCGAGTGTGGCATCACACAGCCCTAGCAAAACTTGAATCAATGGGTATCAGGAGAAAACTCTCTGGTGGCTACAGTCATACCTGACACACAGGAAGATGGTTGCGGTTGTTGGAAGTCAATCATCTCAGCTCCAGGACGTCTCTCAGGGTAGTGTCCTAAGCCCTAATCATATTCCACTGCATCATCTTCTCTCCATCATAAGGTCAAAAGTGGGAATGTTCACCGATGATTGCACAATGTTCAGCGACTCCTCAGATACTGAAGCAGTCCATGTCCAAATGCAACAAGATCTGGACAATATCCAGGCTTAGGCTGACAAGTGGCAAGTAACATTCGCGCCACACAAACGCCAGGCCATGACCATCACCAATAAGAGACAATTTAACCACCACCCCTTGACATTCAATGGTGTTACCATCATTGAATCCCTGACTATCAACATCCTGGGAGTTACCATTGACCAGACACTCAACTGGACTCACCACATAAATGCAGTGGTTACAAGAGCAGATCAGAGGCTAGGAATACTGCAGCAAGTAACTCACCTCCTGACTCCCCAAAGCCTGTCCACCATCCACAATTTACAAGTCAGGAGTGTGATGGAATACTCCCCAATTGCCTGGATGAGTGCAGCCCCAATAACACTCAAGAAGCTTGACATCATCCAGGACAAAGCAGCCCACTTGATTGGCATGCATCCACAGGCATCCACTCCCTCCACCATCAATGCTAAGTAACAGCAGTGTGTACTATCTACAAGATGCGTTGCAGAAATTCATTAAAGGCCCTTAGACAACACTTTCCAAACCCATGACCACTTCCATCTAGAAGGACAAGGGCAACAGATATATGGGACACCACCCCTGCAAATTCCCCTTTGAACCACACACCATCCTTGGAAATATATTGCCATTCCATCACTGTCATTAGGTCAAAATTCCGAAATTCCCTCCTCAACAGCATTGTGGGTCAGCAGGTGGACTGTAGTGGTTCAAGAAGGCAGCTCACCACCACATTCTCAAGGGCAACTAGGGATGGGCAATAAATGCTGGCCAGCCAGCAATGCCTACATCCACAAAAAGAATAAATTTAAACAACTCAGGTAATGTTCTGGGAACCTGGGTTCAAATCTTGCCACAGCAGATGGTGGGATTTGAATTCAATAAAAAAAAACTGCAGCTAGAATTCTAATGATGTCCGTAAATACGCTGTTGATTGTTGGAAAAAAAGACCCATCTCGTTCACTAATGTCCCTTAAGGAAGGAAACTGCTGTCCTGACCTGATCTGGCCTACATGTGGCTCCAGACCCACAGCAATATGGTTGACTGTTAACTGCCCTCTGGGCAATTAGCGATGGGCAATAAATGCTGGCCTAGCCAGCAATGCCCTCAACCTATGAATGGATAAAAAAAATCTCCCTTTCACAAAACCGTGCTGAATCATCCCGATATTTTGAGGCTTTCCAAGTGCTCAGTTATAAGCTTAACGATCGATTCTAAATGCTTCCCACAACAGACATCAAGCTCACTGGCATGTAGTTTTTTTTTGTTGTTTTCTGTCTCCTTCTCTCCTTCAATATCCAGTATCATGGAACTTTTCCAGAACCTAATGGATTTTGGAAAATTTAAACCAAAGCATCCAGTAACTTATTTGCCATCACTTTTAAGACCCCAGCCTGAAGCCCAGGACCTGGAGACTTATCACAGAATCCCTGCAGTGTGGAAGCAGACTATTTGGCCCATCTAGTCTGCAATGACCCTCCAAAGAGCATCCCATCCAAACCCAGCCCCTTACCTATCCCTGTAATCCTGCATTTCCCATGGCTAATCCACCTAGCCTGCACATCCCTGGACACTATGGGCAATTTAGCATGGCCAATCCACCTTTGGACTGTGGGAGGAAACCAGAGCACCATAAGGAAACCCACACAGACATGGGGAAAATGTACAAAGTCCATACAGACAGTTGCGGCAGCCACCCAGACACCAGGCTGAGAGCCGCAGTGCCAACGAGAGACCAGACCCAGGACCTGCCACAAGCCGTTGGGAGACCAGGCTGAGGTATGCCATGCTGCCAAAAGACCAGGCCCAGGACCCACCATGAGCCACTGGGAGAACAGGCCCGATCCTGCGAAGAGACCAAAGGGGGGAAAAGAGAAATAAACAAAAGGAGTAGAGGAGGGAAGATCCAACAACACTAAAGAAGCTTGACACTCACCAGGTCAAAACAGGCCCCACTTGATTAGCACCACATCCACAAATGTCCACTCCCTTCATTGCTGATGCTCAGTAGCAACAGTATGTACAAGACACACGACAGAAATTCAACAAGACTCCTCAGACAGCACTTTTCAAACCCATAATCTCTACCATCCAGAAGGACAAAGGCAAAAGATACAGAGGGTTACCATCCCCTGCAAGTTCCCCTCTGGGTCACGCACCATTTGACTTGAAGCTGGGTCAAAAACCTGGAGCTCACTTCCTAATTCTGGCTCTACCTCCATCCCAAGTACTGCAGCGGTTCAAAGAAGAACCTCACTACCACCTTGCCCATTGGCAGAGTGGAAATGTCACTAGCCTAGCAATCTAGAGATCCTACTCTGGAGAACACGAATTCAATTCTTACAATGACAGCAGCTGAAATCACAATTCTTTAGCTAAAAAAAGAGTTCTCGATTTGAAACCTAGTCTCAGCAATGATCACCGCAACAGCTCTCAGTTCATTAAATCCCTTTGGGGAAGGATATGTGCTGTCCTTACCCAGTCTGTCCCTACATGGGTCTTCAGGTGGCTGAATGTGAACTCGCCCTCTGCAACGACCCAGCAAGCCACTCAGTTCAGGCGGCAATTAGAAATGGGGAGCAAATGCTGGTCCAGCCAGCAATGCCCTTATTCCATCAACAAGAAAACAGTTGCATACAAAAATCTCAATTCTAAGCTGACCCCTTTTTTCAAGTACTCTCCCGTCAAGTCATTATTCTTAGTTTAATTAGATTTTTATTCCAATTATGACTCAGTGGGGGCCGGAGTTTTCCCTTTTTGATGGAGAAATTATTCTTTTGCGGAATTTCGAGGCAGCAGGACGCTTCATTTTAATGACTTCATTAAGACTTTATCATTAAAGGATATGAAATTCCATAATTTCACCTGCAGTCACACTGAGACCTCACTGACTGAAACTGGGATGGGGGTGACCATCTCTGAGGATCTAAACCCACCGATGTGTAGTCACGAGGATGTTTGGGAGGCGGGTGGGTTAACACTGACAGTGCAGTTTCAAATCCCCAGTTATGGAAACACTGGAAGATTTTTGCATGTACATACTTGCAATTGTATTAAGTTTACTGAGAGATGGCAAGAACTGCAGATGCTGGAGTCAGAGATAACACAGTGTGCAGCTGAAGGAACACAGCAGGCCAGGAAGCATCAAAGGAGCAGGAAAGTTGACATTTCGGGTCGGGATCTATCTTCTGAAAAAATTTTGTATTTTATAAAAGTTCTGAGTGGATGTATTTAAAAAGCACACAATTTATAGACAGTCAATGTGGCATTTTATAAATTCTTACTTTAGAAATAAAACCAGTCTAACTCCAAACCAAAATATAAACAGATTCTAAACAAGGCCCCAAACCAACATGCATTGCATGACCTACAATGTCAGCTTTTCGTTACACTGATAAAACTTTCAGTTTTCTCAGGACGATGACTTCAAAGGAATTCGGGGATTTACATATACATATTAATCAATTAAAACCTTCTAACTGATTAAAAATTTAACAGCATCTCAGGTTTGTTTAATACATCCTGATCAATGGCGTGACCCTTTAATCTTTTACTTAAAAATTCTGTGTCTGATACTACCTCTCTCACTAACACCTGAAGAAGGACTGAGGCTCCGAAAGCTTGTGTTTTCAAATAAACCTATTGGACTGTAACCTGGTGTTGTGTGATTTCTGACCTTGTCCACCCCAGTCCAACACCGGCACCTCCACATCATAATGTCCTTTAGGGATGGAAACTGCCATCTTTATCTGATCTGGACTACATGTGAATGTCGTTGACTCCTAACTGCATAGAAATTGAGCCTTCATTCTAACCCAGTCCATGCCGAACATAATCCCAAACTAAACCAGTCCCACCTGCCTGCGCTTGGCCCATACCCCTCTGAAACTTTCCTATTCATATACTTATTGAAGTGTCTTTTAAACATTTTAACTGTGCCCACATTCACCACTTCCTCAGGAAGTTCATTCCACACGCGAACCACCCTATGTGTAAAGAATTGGCCCCTCATGCCTTTTTTAAATCTCCCTCCTCTCACCTTAAAAATGTGCCCCCTAGTCTTGAAATCCCCCATCCTAAGGGAAAGGCAGCTACCATGAACCTTATCTATACTCCTCATGATTTTATAAACCTCTATAAGGGCACCTCTCAGCCTCCTACACTCTAGTGAAAAAAGTCCCAGCCTATCCAGCCTCTCTCTATAACTTCCATACCCAGGAACATCCTGGTAAATCTCTTCTGAACCCTCTCCAGCTTAATAATATCCTTTCTGTAACTGGCTGATCAGAACGGGACGCAGTACTCCAAAAGAGGCCTCACCAATGTTCTGTACAACCTCAACATGACACCCCAAATCGTATACTCAAAGCTCTGAGCAATGAAGGCAAGCATGCTAAATGCCTTTTTAACCATCCTGTTTATATGTGATGCAAACTTCAAAGAATTATGTACCTGAACCCCTAGGTCCCTCTGTTCTACAACACTACCCAAGGTTCCACCATTAATTGTTTAAGTCCTTTAGCAATGACATTTCCCCTGTCCTGGTGTGCCAGGAGCATTTCCAACTTGAGCGGCATTACGAAAGCTGTTTTATTTTTAATTCATTCACGGTGGTGGTGAAGAATCAAGGGTCAACCACACTGTGGTGGGTCTGGAGTCACATATAGGCCCAGACTCAGGTAAGGTCATTAGTTTCTATCCCCAAAGGGCATTAGTGTACTGTTGGGTTTGTCCGACAATCAACAATGCGCGTTATATGGCTCTTAATTGCGGATTTTGCTTTTGATTGAATTCAAATAAAAGGGAATCGAACACAGGTTCCCAGAACTTGACCCGGGTCTCTCTGGATTAACAGTCTAACAACAAGAATTTGAGGCCATCAACTCGAGCACAACCCAGTGCCATTACTTTAAGCTTTCTGGGCACAAATCGGCAGACGTTTGCTACAGATAACACCCAGATTTTAGATCTCGAGCAGTTTGGTTTCTGACCACGCTGCATGACATTGTAGTTACACAGCTCACTGCCCAGGATAGATTGGAGCTTCTCTCTGAGACTGGAAGTGGCCATTTCCCAGACTGTCAGACCTCATGCCGAAAGGGTGCATCGATCAGCAAATCAAAACACATAATGAGTTCACAAATACCACTTAAAATACATGAATATTTAATGATCCATCGTTCAGAAAAAAAAGATTAATTTTCTTGCCTGACTGTGCCACATTGCTCACAATTCCATCTTTGAATCTCTCCAATCTGGTTCCTGTCCCTGCCTAAGCTGTGAGCAGGCCCTTATCAAAGTTATCCTGTGGGACCACAGTGTATTATCTCGCCCTTACCTTCCTCAACCTCAGCAACCAAGGGTATAGCTGAGTACACACACACTCATATACTCTCTCCCTCTCTCTCACACAGACACACTCTCTGGCTCGCTGTCACATACACATACTCTCTCTCTCTCTCTCACATACACACAATCAATGCATTATCCTCTCAAAGCATTGCCCAAGCAGACAGAATCCATTCTCACATGTTCACTGGCAATGGCCAGCTCTGCCTCACTACCACCTCTCTTGAACCCTCTAATGTTTTGAATTCAGCACCTGTGGGAAGGTAGTGGCATGTGGGAATTTAGCTGAATTAATAATTCTTGTACTCTGGCAACACAGCTTCAACTGCGACCCATAGCGGCTGATGGAATCTCGATTCAGTTAACATCAGAGTGTTTTGTGAGGTCGCTTCAGAGGGCAGGTAAGAGTCAACACTGGAATTGAAAGTGAATGACAACAGACCATGAATTCATAAATTCCCCTGAACCCGCTCCCAACACACACCCCACTCCTCCTTAGCTATGTGTCAATTTTTTTTTGTTTCGTAATAAAATAAAACTGGGAATCTGAAATAGAGAGAGGAAATGCTGGAAATGCTCACAAGGTCAGGTGGGGTCAATAAGGAGAGAGAGAGAGTCAGAGTTAAACATCCCAGGGATGTGATATCCCACCTGCTCTGTCCCCTCTTCACCATTCAGGGCCCCAAATGTTCTTTGGAGGTGGCGATGGCCTAGTGGTATTATCGCTGGACTGTTAGTCCAGAGACCCAGATAATGTTCTGGGGACCCAGGTTCAAATCCCAACATGGCAGATGGTGGAATTTGAATCCAATAAAATATCTGGAATTGAGAATCTAATGATGACCATGTGTCGATTGTCAGAAAAACCCATCTGATTCACTAATGCCCTTTAGGGAGGAAACTGCCATCCTTACCTGGTCTGGCCTACATGTGACTCCAGGCCCACAGCAATGTGATTGACTCTTAACTGTCCTCTGGGCACTTACGGCGGGGTAATAAATACTGGCCTGGCCAGCAATGCCCTTATCCCATGAATGAATAAAAGAAAAGTTCTACTTCGTAGCCTCCGTTTGTGAGCTGTGAGAGGCATTTTTCTCTCCCCCTACACCATTTACTTTGCATTCTGTTTTATTCTTAAGCTGTAGGTGACACTGGCTGGGCTGTCCCTTAATCCCTTCAAGGTGGCAATGGGGAGCTGCCTTCTTGAACCGCTGCAGTCCGTGTGCTGTGGGTTGACCCACAATGTCCCTTAGGGAGGGGATTCCAGGATTCTGACCCAGCGACACTGAAGGAGCAGCCGATATATTTCCAAGCCAGGATGGTGAGTGACCCAGAGGGGAACTTGCAGGGGGTGGCGTTTCAACGTATCTGCTGCCTTTTCCAAAGAAATACTTTTTTTCACACATCAGGAGGTTTAAGGTCTAGAATGCGCTGCCTGAGAATGAGGTGGCGGCAGGTCCAGTTGAGACATTCATCAGGGTGATTATTTGAAATGGAGCAATGAGCAGGGTCAGGGCAGGAGAATGGCACTGAGTAAAATGCTCACTTGGAGAGCTGGCGCAGTGATGATGGGCTGGTGGGTCTCTCAGAGTCGGAGGAACTCTCCCTCTCTCTTAGGAAACAGTGAAGGTAGGGCCATTGAATGTTTTTAAGGCACAGATCAATGGACACACAAACATGGCAGTCAAAAGGTATCTGGGCGTTAAGTGGAGTTGGGACACAGTCAGGTGAGCCATTGAATGGCTGAGCAGGATTGAGAGGCCGAATGGCCTACCCTGCTCTAAATTTGAATTTTTTACATTCATTCATGGGATGAGGGTGTCACTCGCTAGGCCAGCATTTATTGCCCATCCCTAATTGCACAGAGGGCAGTCAAGAGTCAATCACATTGCTGTGGGTCTGGAGTCACACGCAGGCCAGACCGGGTAGGCCCTCCCTCAGTGAACCAACAATTGGTTCCAACAATTTCCAACAATTAACAATGGTTTCATGGTCATCATTAGACTCTTAAATTCAGACTTTTATTAAATTCAAGTTCCACCGTCTGCCGTGGTGGGATTCAAACCCGGCTCCCCAGAACATTAACAACTTGGAGACAGTAAGGACTGCAGATACTGGAAGTTAGAGTCAATAAATGTGGAGCTGGAAAAAGACAGCAGGTCAGACATTATCCGAGGATCAGGAAAGTCAACTTTTAGACCCAAAATGTTGACTTTCCTGCTCCTCGTTTGCTGTCTGACCTGCTGTGCTTTTCCAACTCCACATTTATTGACTCTAGCTTCCAGCATCTGCGGTCCTTTCTGTCTCCAAGTCACTGAAAACTGTACTGCCAAGTCTCTTCTAAGGATGCCCAACTTGAAGAAGTTTTCCTCCTCCCTCCGGAGTCCTGACGAGAGGTTTCGGCCTGAGACGTTGACTTCTCTGAGTTAACAGTCAAGAGATAATACCACTGGGCCATCACCGCCATCACTAGAGGAAGGATCACCGGACCCGAAATGTTAATTCTGATTTTTCTCTTCACAGATGCTGCCAGACCTGCTGAGCTTTTCCAGCAACTTCTGTTTTTGTACCTCCAGCATTAGGTTTATTTTTGCCATTGGAAGGCTGAAGTCAGATATAGGAAAAGACCACTCGGACCTCGAGCCTGCTCTAACATTCCATAAGGGTGTAATTGATCCGGTTGTGGTCTCAACCATTCTTTACCACCTGAACTACCACCCTCCCTCTTCCTCAACCTGTGTACCCCCTTCCACTCCATAACCCTAGATTCCCTCATCAATCAAAACTCAAATCTAACTCAACAAATCTAACAACCGAGCCTCCACCATGTTGAGGGGAAAGAGAACTTCATGCTCTTTAAAGCCCTCTCAGCGAGAGAGAAAAAATTCTCATCTCTATTGTAAAAGGGAGTGGTGTTACTCTTGAACCATGTCCCCTACTTTCAGTCTCCCTCACAAGAGGGAACACCCTCTGGGTATGTGCCCTATTCAGTCACCTCTAAGGCTCGAAATGCTTCAATAAGATCATTCTTTGAGTCCATCACCCCCACCAACGGATTTGGGGCTAACCGTCCCTTGAGAGCCATGGCCCTCGGTGAGATCCAAGACGCGTGCCTCTGAGAATGGTGCTACATAAAGGCGCAGCTTGTCAGTTGTTGCCATGTAGCAAGCAGAGAGTTCCACCCTTTGTCAGCTGGGACGCCCCGTGAAAAATACCGCAGTTTGGATTAAAAATAAATATTCCGCTCATATCCGGGTTGGTGTTCCATCTCATGGCATCTGCAATACTGAAAAACTTCTCACTTGCTGAGGCAGTCTAAATATTAATGGGAATGCTGAGTGGCTTTCAACATTTATGAATAGGAAGATAATAACCCTTCTGACAGAAAGAGGCCGGAAAAATTAGGATCATTTTGAAAGAAATTTTATTTCTTACCCGCAACCCCTGCCCCCATTCTCTACTGTGAACTTGACACAATCATCATCTTCCAGCAAGGCCAATAGATTAACCACATCAACAAGGCTGAGGGCACTGAAGCTTGCAACGCTGGCTGGACTGTTAAAATATTCATTCCCTTCTGTGGGCATGGCCGCAGACAGATATACATTCTTCTCAAAAGGAAGGCTTACACACTCTGAATCAATGGTGGCACTGTGTAACAAGCTTAGTTGGAGTGCCTGACTCAAGATGCAAGAGGTTTCCTACTGCACTCACTAAACCCCCAACTCGTCCTGCCTTTTCCAGGGCGATTAGGGACGGACAACAGCTAAGCCGTGAAGCCCACATCCCATCGATAAACAGCCGACTACTGCCTCCACCTGCTACTCGCTGGTGTAAGTCACATGTACTTTAAAACCCCACCCATCCACAGCATGGTACCACCCATTTAGCAACTCTTGCCCAGCCAGACTATTCCGCGTGGGATACTAATTTCACTGTGTACTAGGGTTCTACTCGTCCCTGGTGTTACAAAGGATGGGGACTGGCCTCTTTGCCATGAATCACTCCCAAGCAGTTGGACCTTTCAATATCAGTTGTTGTGCGTGGAAAAAATTGAGAGAGAAAACAGCTTTGAGCACAAGTCCATCAGGCAGTGGTCAGCATCCTGGAAACCCTGTGGGAAAAGGAGAGGATGGATCCTGTCGGGCTGTTCCCCAAGCAGACTGTCAATGTCATTTGACGAATTGTCTCGTCGCCAGAACTTTCCAACAAGCGCCACAAACGTAGCTTGGCTGGTGGTGAAGAAGGGTGGTGAAGAAGGGCACCAATCACTTCCTTTGTGCACGCTGCCCTTGAAGCAGCTGCGCCGCTGAAGGGACTATCAACATCTCCTTCTGGAATGTACCTTTGCAAAGAAGGTCTGGAGAAAATCGCAGTGGTTTTTTTTGAGGTTCGTCCTGAGAAGCTCCATGACACGGGACTCTGTGCTCTACAGTCCATTCCCCGGCACGCACACCAAGACAAACATTGACCATCAACTCAGTGAAAGACGCTCTTTGGTCTGCCTGAAACTTGTTGGTCTTCCAGTGCAATGAGTTGACCTCAACCGACTGTTGCAGACTGGCACATTCTAAGGTCCAGGACTATGTACTGAGGGATGCACTAAAGCTTGGGGCATCTGCCGCCAAGACTCAGTGGGGAAAGACCACTGTCCAAGGTCTTTCTGCCAAAGTACAATGGGGGTCTGTTCAATTATCAGACCCTCTCAGTCCTTCACATGTATGAAAATGCAGTCCTGCACAAGTAAGAAATGTCTTGTTTTTTTTTGCAACTGCAGCAAATGCCAAATTCCAATATTTGTTTGTTCTTCTTGTGTAAGAACAGTCACAGTGTATGTATATAAATATTTTTTATGAATAAAAAGTACCTTTGTGATATATAAAAAAAACCCAAAATACTGCGGATTCTGGAAACACAAAATAAGACCAGAAAAGGGTGGACAGACTCTGGCGGTCTGGCAGCATCTGTGGGGAGAAAAACAGTCAATGTTTTTCTCTCCTCGGATGCTGCAACTCTATGCAGGAAATGCTTCAGATATTTTTGTGAAGACCTGTCCCTTTGGGAGAGATCGGGGGAATGTAGTTTACAATGCAAATGAGGGTGTTTCCCATTTAAGATGGCGATGAGAAGAAAATTTTTCTCTCAGAGGATCATGGAAGATCAGGAGGTCATTCAGCCCTTCAATCTTGTTCCATCATTAAATTTGGCTGCACTTGTTCCTGAATACTCTGAACCAGGAACAACATATTCACCTTCTTTCCAAACTTTTTTTGGATATTCCCCCTCCCAAACATTAGTCCGAACAGAGTTTGTGGCAGAAGGGGGAGGACAAACAGACAAGTAAATCCCCACTGATCTTAAGGTGAAAAAGTGCTTCCTGGCACTCCCCCCCGACACACACATGCCCACAAACACCAAGAGACATAAACACACCCTCTCTCTCTTGCACACATACCCACACACATTCTCTCTCTCACACATGTAAATAAGCACACTCTCACGCACATACGCACACACACACACTCCCACACCGTGTCTCTCTCTCTGACCTTCACTCTCTTGTGCGCAATCACATACACTCTCTCATACATATATTCTCTCATACACTCACTCTCTTTCACACACACAGACTGTAACACACCAATTTTATCACACACACATTCTCCTGCACACAAATCCACTCTCTTGCGCGCGCACACACGCGCACACACACACACACACACACACACACACAATCACCCAGACCTTACCACAGGCTTCTTGCACGAGTTACAAAACTGTACAAAGCAATTCTCTCTTCAGTATGTGGTGTCCTCGACACAATGACAGACACGTTTGATGTCAGGTGGTTCACGTTATTGGAAAATGTACTTTGAAGTAATTCTTCAGATTTATTTTCTCAATAGCAGTGTTTCCCTTTTACACTTCTAGATCAAAGGAGGTGGTAGTAGCGTCAATGGGCCAATAACACTCTGGGGAATCCACATTATAGGAGGGATGTGATATCACAGGAGAGGGTGCAGAGAAGATTCACCAGGATGTTGCCTGGGCTATGGAGTTTCAGTGATGAAGGGAGACTGGACAGATTGAGGCTGTTTTCCATAGAGCAGAGGAGATTAAGAGGAACATGATTGAGATGGATAAAATTATGAGGAGCACAAATAGGGCAGACAGGAAGAAACTATCCCTTTGATGGAACAATGTTCTGATGTCTCACATTGTGATATTTTCCAGTAACCCCTGATTAGCAGTACAAAAACTGATGTACTTGGAGCATTAATGACAATGTTATTCCTTGATTTTTCATTTATTATTGTACCATTGCTGATAACAAAATTTAAACTTTTAAAATTCAGTAATTAAACATTTTTCAAAGAACCATTCCATAAATGAAGAGAAATTAAAGTAATTCAAATATTGACGGATTTAGAAGACACAAATTGATGGAAGGATTAATGACTGGGGGGCAAAGATTTAAATGGCAGGAGGTTTAGAAGGATGTGAAGACACTGTTTTTCACTCAGAGTGGTGGGAATCTGGAACTCACTGCCTGTAAGAATGGTAGAGTCAGAAACCCTCATAACATTTAAGAAATATTTAGATGTGCACTTGCAATGCTAAGGCATACAAGGCTATGGGTCAAACAATGGAAAACAGGATTGGCCTGCTGTGTTCATCCAGCCCTGCACCTTGTTGTCTCGGATTCTCCAGCATCTGCAGTTCCTACTATCTCTGATTCAATTTTAACCCCAATGCGAAGCCTCTTCTAAGGATGCCTAGCCTGAAGAAGTTACCCTCCTCCCTCCGGACAAACCTCAGGGGATCTCTCTCCCACTGCAACTCTCTCGTAATCCTCTCCTCTATCCATCTTCTATCCGCCTCCCACTCTCTCCCTACTTATTTCAGAACCCCCTTCCCCTCCCCCTTTTCTGAAGGGTCTAGGCCCGAAACGTCAGCCTTTCTGCTCCTATGATGCTGCTTGGCCTGCTGTGTTCATCCAGCCCTGCACCTTGTTGTCTCTTAAAATGCTGAGGTGGTTGTTTTTGACTGGCATGGGACTTGATGTGCTGAAGGGCCTTTCTCTGTGCTGTATATCTTCATGACACTGGGTTCAGATCTCAGCTGGTGGGAATTCAAGGTCAATTAAGAAATTTCGAACTGAAAGCCAGTCTCAGTAAAGTAACTCCCATCGGCTGTCACAAAATTTAGAAGGTATGGTTAGTGCGTTTGTGGATGACACCAAGATTGGTGGTATAATGAACAACGAAGAAGGTTATCTGGGGATGCAGCGAGATCTTGATCAACTAGGCCAGTGGGCAGAGGAATGGCAGATGCAGCTTAATAAAGCAAACCAGGGCAGGACTTACATACTCAATATGGGGCTGTTGTAGAACAAAGAAATCTAGGGGTACTGGTTCATAGCTTCTTGAAAATGGAGTCACGGGTAAATAGGGTGGTGAAGAAGGCTTTCAGCATGCTTGCATTCATTGGTCAGAGCACTGAGCATGGGAGTTGGGACATCTTGTGCAGCCTTACAAGGCCTCTTCTGGAGTACTGTGTGCTGTTCTGGTCGTCCTGTTATAGGAAGGACATTATTAATCTAGAAAGAGCGCAGAAAAGATTTACTAAAATGCTACATGGACTGGAAGGTTTGTGTTATAAGGAGAGGTTGGATAGTCTAGGACTCTTCCCTGGAGCATAGCAGACTGAGGGGTGACCTTATAGAAGTCTATGAAATCATGACAGGCACAGACAAGGTAGGTAACCGACAGCTTTTCCCCATAGTAGGGGAGTCTAAAACTAGACGGCGAAGGTTTAAGGTGAGAGGAGAGGGATCCAAAAGGGTCCAAAGGGGCAATGTTTTCTACCCAGATGAAGCGAGTACAATTTCATCATTTAAGAAACATTTAGACAGGTACATGGGTGGCATGGGTATGGAGGGATACGGACCAAACACAGGCAAATGGTAGGAGCTTAAATTGTGAAAACAGGGGGAAAGGGGCAAGTTGGGCCAAACGGCCTGTTTCACGCTGTAGACATCTATGTAGACTATGACTCTAAAAACCCCACCTGGTTTGCAAATGATCTTTTTGGAAGGAAATCTGCCACCCTTCCCTGGTCTGGCCTCCCTGTGACTCCAGACCCCTCAGTGATGTGGTCAAACTCTTAACTGCCTTCCGAAATGGTCACACAAATCCACGAGGCTTCACACCAATACCAATATCCCACGTAAGAATGATTTCATCCATAAATTTTTTCCAGCGTTGGCTGCCTGGGCCATGAACTCTGGAATTCCCTCTCTGATCACTCTTGCTGATCCTGTAAGACAGTCCTTAAAACCAACCTCTCTTGACAGAGATTTTTGGCTATGTGTTCGAATTACATAGCTCAGCTTTGAAGTTTGTTTAGTAAAGAAAAGGTAAAGGCCCCACAGTCTCATTAGGGAGAGAGAGGACTGGTGGAAGTTTAACCTGAGAGCCACCACGCCTCAGCTGAGGGGCCAGCTTGAGAAGGTGGGACCTTCATGGCAACCTCAGCTACTGCAGGAACTGAAACCGAGATGTATGGTGTCACTCTGTGTCACAGACCCAGCCATCCAACCAACTCAGCTAACTGGATGTTTAACTACTTTAAAGAAACTATACAAATGCAAGCTGATGTCATACCAACCTCTAGCCTGAACTTGTCCAGCTCTTAGTTATTAATTCATATTTTATAGTTTTGGGCTGACTTTAGTTGACAACAATATCACATTCATACAATCCCTACAGTGTGAAAGCACGTCATTCGCCCCATTGGGTCCACACAAACCCAGCCCCTACCCTATCCCTGTAACCCTGCATTTCTCATGGCTAACCCACCTAGCCTTCACATCCCTGACACTATAGCATGGCCAATCCACCCTAACCTGCACATCTTTGGACAGTGGGAGGAAACCAGAACACCCAGAGAAAGGGGAGAATGTGTAAACTCCACACAGACAGTCACTCAAGGGTGGAATCCAGCCTAGGTTCCTGGTGCTGTGAGGCAGCAGTGCTGACCACTGACTCATCATGCCACCCACATGGCATGTGGTTTGCTCTGACTATGATACAATTGATTCCAATCACAAACTAACCAGCCAATCTCCCATGGTGATATGCAAGATGAATGGACAGACAAAATATAATTTCAGTTGGTGAGGTTAGATGCTGAGGAATAATTGCACCAGGCTTTCAGATGTGATTCAATAAACACACTGAACAAAAACCTTCTCACCTCGCTTTTATATAGATCCATTACAAAATTCTCTCATCTTGAACTTTTAACACAAATTGGCTCCTTAAACAATTATGGTGTCCCCAGCTTGGAAAATAATAGTTTAAAAAAGGAAGAACACACAGATGCTCATATTTGTGTGTGTAAGAGTATGTTTGTGTATGTGTGCATGATTCCCCATGCTTGTCAGTATAGGACTGTTCTGCAGCTGTCAATACAGGCTAAGTCTGAATGTGTGACCATGTGACACCGTACGCATGCATGCATTTCTGTGTCTCTCCATCTGTGCACGCATGTGTGTGTGAGCATGTGTCTCTGCATGTTTACATGCACATCTGTGTCCATATATGTCTGCATGTGTGCATGTCATTGCATCTGTTTGCACATCAGTGCATGTTTATGTCTCTGCATCTGTGCATGTATCTATGTATTTGAAGGTGTGCATGCATGTGAGCTATTCTCAGCATATATGTGCATCTGTCTCTGCATGTGTATGTGCATGTCATTGCATATGTGTGCGTATCAGTACGTGTTTGTGTCTCTGCATCTGTGTGCACATCTGTGTGTTGGCAGGTCTCTGCATGGATGCATGTATATGTGTGTGTGCTTGTCTCTGCATCTGTCTGCAATTGTGTGTGCATCTGTGTGTGTCTCTGCAGTGTGTGCACATCTGTATGTGTGTACATCTCTGCACATGTGCAAGTGTCTCGGCAGCTGTCTATGTGCAGCGTGTGTCTCTGCATGCGCATCTCTTGTATGCATGTCTCTGCCTGTTTGCATATCTGCATGTACAAGTGTATGTTGCTTAATTCTACACTTGGAGACCCTGGAGAACTGATGTCTTGCAAACACATTTTGCTGAAGATGTCTATAGCTGTAGCTGTAATCGTCACAACAAATTAACTTATAAAGCAGAGTTCGGTGACTACAAAAATTCCACTGAGAGAGAAAGAATAGAGTAGCCACGGACACAGAACAATTGTAGGGATCACTTTCTGTTGCAAAAAATGATGTGAAATCTGTGCCGCACTTTCTGATGATGCAACGGGCTTGGATAATAAATCCTGTACCTAGTCAGATGGACTGCTAGCTTCAACAAACACTGATACTGTCAGAATTATCATGATCAAAGATTGCCATAAACATCAGACGTCTGTGCATCCACTGCACAAATTACTCAGCAAACACACCAAGTCTGGTATCCTCCCCTGTCTTTCTATCTCTCAGGTCCACGAAGCTTGATTCTTCATAATCGTTTGTTTCCAAAATGAAGTTTCAATGATGTGACTGAAGAGATACTGTATAGAATACTGCAGACATGGTCTCACATTTGCCCTTTATAACTGAAACATCCTTACTTTTGCCTTCAAATCCCCTCACAAAAAACGATAACACTCGACCAGCTTCCCTGATTACTGCTGTACCTTCTGTGATTCGTGCACCCAGATCCCTCTGCATCTCAGAGCTCTGCAAACTCTCACCATTTAGATAATATGCCTCTTTTTCATGCTTCCTGCCAAATTTGGCAATTTCATGTTTTCCTACATTATATGCTACTTCCCAATCTTTGCCCGCTCACAAACGACGTGCATCCCTTTGCAGCCTTCATTTGTCCTCTTCACAACTTACTTTCTTTGCCATCTTTGTGTCGTACTTTCAGTCCCTTTTCCTAAGTTATTTACACACATCGGAAAAGGTTGACATCCTAGCACTGGTCCTTGTGGCACAACACTTGTTGCCAACCAGAAAATGGCATATTTATGCCTACTTTCTACTTCCTATTGGTCAGCTTTGATCTTCTATCCATGCTAATATGCCATCCACTACATTGTTATTGTTTATGTTCTAGTTGAGGCCACAATCAGCTGAGCCCGAGATCCTACTGAATCACAGAATTGTTATGGCACAGGAGACCATTCAGTCCATCATGCCTACACCCAGTTCTATTACCTAGTGCCAACCTCCTGCAATTTCCCCATATCCGCTAGTGAATGGTGGAACAGTCTGAAGGAGCCAAATGTCTGACCCCTGCTCCTGCTTTGTATGTTCATTGAAACTGCACGCCCTCATTCTCTCATCCATCCTTTATACAGTATCCACTATCCATTACGCTGCACCTTCGAGTGAAATCATAGTTCCAAGGTAATACACAATTTGTCTTTTGGCAACTTTCAACAGTGGGATGGTGGTAGCGGAGTTGGGGGAGAGCTATGGAGGTGGACTAGAGTTAAAGGAGTGGATAAAGCTGGAAGAGATTGCAGAGACTGGATGCACCAAGGCTATGAGGCGATTTAATTCCACAATGGGAATTCCTGCTGAGTTGGGAGTGTGATGATACAATGAATTTAAGAGCTGCGTTTTGTCCTGATTTCTTCTGAACTCCAGCAAATGTAACATATGGCACAGTGGCTCAGTGGTTAGCGCTACTGCCTCACAGTGCCAGGGAACCGGGTTCAGTTCCACCCCTGGAGGACTGTGTGCATGCAGCTTGCACATTCTCCCCGTGTCTGTGTGGGTTTTGTCTGGGTGCTTCAGTTTCCTCCCACAGTCCAAAGATTATGCAGGTTAAGTGGATTGACTATGCTAAGTTGCCCATAGTGTGCAGGCTAAGTGGATTAGCAATGGGAAATGCAGGGTTACAGAAATAGATGGGTGGATCTGGGTGGAGTGCTCTTCAGAGGGTTGATATAGACTCAATGGGCTGAATGGCCTGCTTCCACATTGTAGGGATTCTATGATTTCTTTTAGAGATATACTGGGGGACAGGTAGAGCAGTCAATGAGAAGATAAACAACTTGTGAAGCCTTGGGTATTGTTTAAATTGGAACAATAGAAGCAACCTGAATGGGTGTGATCAAGCTCTCACGGAGTTTGGGATTTTAGGATTAGCTTTCAGCAGTTGCTGTTGGGAAGCAGTGGGAGCTATTTTTTTTCCTCTCTTGTTACAGCCACAAGCTGGGGGATTCTCTGCTTGCTATGGGAGTTACATGTGAGACCGTGTTCTGAATGTATCTTTTTGCTAAGGGTCTGTTTATGGGATGTTAGTATATTAGAACAGTTAATTTGTAATAGTTACTGTATCTATTATTCTGTCAAGTTTTCCCATTATTCTAATTCCTTCTTTCTTTTGTTATATGTTGACTACAGTGGATAAATAAAGTGTGGCTTGCTTTAAATCCAGTAGTCTGATTAATCAAATTGCATCTGGAATGCAACACTTTACATTTATCCTTAAAATAAGAAAAGGTTAGGTCAAGAGTATCCTCTGAATATGTTGAGGCTGTTTGGTCTGGTCCATAAGAGGTGCAACAAAGATTAGCGAGTGCTGGGTAATTCTCCACTGCTTTGTCAGTTCCTCTCAGAAACTACTGATGGCTTTCCCCGCCTAAAACCCACCCAATGGCCTTCGGCTAGGGTTCTGATGGCTGCCACTGAGTCTGCTCTCCTATCTGGCAGATACTCAACAGCAAAGAGGGTGGTGCAGTGGTTAGCACTGCTGCCCTACAGCACCAGGGACCCGGGTTCGATTCCACCCTCAGGCAACTGTCTGTACAGAGTTTGCATGTTCTCCCCATGTCTGTGTGGGTTTGCTCTGGTTTCCTCCCACAGTCCAAAGATGTGCAGGTTAGGGTTGACTGGCCATGCTAAATTGCCTACAGCATCTAGGAATATGTCGGCTAGGTGGGTCTGGATGGGATGCTCTTTGGACGGTTAGTGCAGACTTGATGGGCCAACTGGCCTTTACCTGCACTGTAGGGTTTCTATGATTCATTGCTGATGGTTTACTCCTGAATTTTTAGTTAAGTCAGATTGCGTAGTTGGGCTGTACCTTGCTGACATATGCTGAATAATTTATGAGAAACGTTTCTCCCCACACCCACACCACTACCTGCCTTTGCTTTTTCACCCTCCTGTCGCTGGATTGTAAAGATTAACCATCTCCCCTTACATGGATATAGTGGCAGCTTACTGTCACTGCCTATGGATCCACTATCCACAGGCCCCAGCTCAATGCTCTGGGGACACAGGTTCACATCCTGCAGAGGTAGAATGGAAATGGAGTTCACAAAATCTGAAAACTATTCTCAGAAAGAGGAATAACATAAGACAAGAAAGTACTGTCGATTGTTGGATAAGAAAATGTGCCCAGCTAACCGGACTGGGCCTACCTGTAACTCTAGACCTGCAGCCTCACAACTGATTCATAACTACCCTCTGAAATGGCCCCCTATCCTTTGAAATGGCCCTAGTGAGCCATTCAGTTCAATGGGCAATTAGGAATGGGCAACGACAGGCCAGCAACGCCATATCACATCAAAGAAGATTCATGTAGATAGGTTGGCACAGACTCAATGGGCCATAGGGTCTCCAGCTGAGCTGCATGCCTCTATCGTTTGAAGATTTGTTAAAAGAATCTGCGCCTCTCTGGGACACTGATCATTACTTTGTGGGAATTAACCATCGAAGGATTTAAATTTGGTTCACTTGTGTCCTTTCCAGGGAGGAAAATCTGCTGTCCTTACCAGTTTGGGCCTACACGTGACTCCAGACCCCATCGTTGATTGATAACCACCCTCTGCAAATGGCCAAGCGAGCCACTCAGCACTGGGGCAATTCGGGATGGGCAACAAATGCTGGCACTGTCAATGTCCTATCAAAGAATCACAAAAGGACAAAAGTCTCTCCTCTAAGGCAAGGAACATGCTGATATTTCATATTTCACCCGCCCCTCCCCCATTCCTCTTCACTCCCACTGAACTCCGTTCTCTCTCCCTCTCCTGGTCCACACATTATTCCCTTAGCATGGATTCTGCACCCTTTCAAATGAGGAATGAGGCTTGAACAGATGAAATATTAAACATCAAGGCAGAAATGACCTTGACGTTCGGGCTGAAAGGTGGGGAGCAAAGGGGAAAGGTTTGAAGAAAGCTGAGGGGAGGAAGGTACACTTGAGTCAAACCCATTTCCACAACTTCTGCATTTCCAATGCACACATGTGACTATCAGCTTTCATTTTGATCAATTCAGTGCCAATTGGGAATGATTACAAGCAAACACAGCTTCCAAATTAAACATGGGCTGGGTTTTACTTGACTGGTTTATAATCTGAGGTGCCAAGCTGCCAATCAACTGCTGGTTTAGCCTGACTTCAACAATTGTGCCCCATGCATCATTCTATGCCTTGGGTAAGGACTGAGACAAAAAAAAAGTGTACTTCGAAATATAAACATGTAGAAAACCAATTAAATATTGAAGGCAGGGTAAGACTGAAGGACATGTCAACCGAGGAGAGATGAGAAATGTTTAGAGTGTGGAGTAGGTAGGAACAGTGGGAGGCTCAGGGGAACTGGACTAGGGGCTAAACAAGCCTGTCCTGCAAGTAATGAATTGCAACAATTAAAATGGAAATTACGAGGGGAAAATATGCAGGCAGCCTACAGGGAGACACATAAGGAGCAGACATTGAGGAAAGAGCAAGCATTGGCTCCAATTTTAAAGGTGAATAGGAAGCACAGTGATGGCGGTCTCCAAAATTGATTGCAGAACCCTACAGGAGGGGGAAAGGAGGCCATCCCACACGTCTCAACAGGCTCACTTTCGCAGGGTGACCTCCCAGCTGTCAGGGCACAGGGTGGAGATCGGGAAGAGTCAGGGTGGCAGATTGGGGAGCGTGGGAAAGGGTGCAGAATCCGTGCTAAGGGAATAATGTGGGGACCAGGAGATGGGCAGAGAATGGATTTCAGTGGGAATGAAGAGGAATGGGGGGGAGGGGCGGGTGGGAGGTGAAGAGGGTGGAGATCAGGAGGGGGAGAGAGTGGAGATTGCGAGAAGATGGAGATTGGGAGGGAGGGAGTGGGAGGAGATTGGGATGGAGGGAGTGGGAAGAGGGTGGAGATTGAGAGAGAGGAGACAGGGTGAAGATTGGAAGGGGGAAGAGGGTGGAGGTTGGGCGTGGGGAGAGAGGGTCTAGATTGGAAGAGGGGAGAGAGGGTGAAGATTTGGAGACGGAAGAGAGGAGAGAGGGTGACGATTGGAAGGGGGAAGAGGGTGTGGTGGAGTGGGTGGAGGGAGTGGAGATAGGGAGAGGGCGGGGATTGAGGGAGGAGGGTTGAGATTGAGGGAGCGGTGGAGAGGACAAGGATTGAGGAGAGGTAGGGAAGGAGAGGGTGGAGATTGGGGGCGGAGAGGAGAGGGTTGTGATTGAGGATAAACGGGAAAGTAGAGGGTGGACATCAGGGGAAAGGATGGTGATTGAGGGGAGGTGAGAGGGAATGGGGAGAATGTGGAGATCAGACAGGACTGAATGTAAAACTTGGATGGATGACAACTAAAGTAACAGAAAAGAGAGAATTATGATAAATGGATCAATTTCAGCACAGCAAATCTTAACTAGTGGAGTGTCAAGTAGTCCCATGCTGGGTCCTTAGCTCCTTACAATTTATATTAATGACTTGGATGATGGAACAATTGTGTTGCAGCAAATCTGCTGATGATACAGAGACAGGTAGGAAAAAGTAAATTGTGAGCAGGATGTAAAGAGTTTGCAAATGGATATACATTGGTTAACTGAGTGGACAAAGGTTTAGCAGATGAAGTATATATTTAAATATTTGTATATAATTGAGACAATTATTTGCATGGAAATATTGTGTCCATTTACGTGGAAAAGGCTGGAGAAGGACACTAAGTCACCATGTGCATTCAAAGGGCCAGTATAGGCAAAATGGACCAAATGACCACCGCGTGCATCATAACAATTCTGTGATATCATGAGTTTCATGTGGGAAAACATGAGGTTTTTCACTTTGGCAAGAAGAACTGAAAAGCACAATATTATTTAAATCCAAGGAGACTACAAAATGCTGCAGTGCAGATGGATCTGGGTGTCCTTGTGTGTGAACCACAAGAAGGTTAATATGCAGGTACAGCAAGTAATTAGGAAGGCAACTTAAATGTTGACTTATATAGCAAAGGAATGTTAAAGTGGGGAAGTCTCACTGCAAATGTACAGGACATTGGTGAGGCCATACCTAGAATAGTGTGCACACTGTTGGCAGCAGCTCAGAGAAGATTTGCTAATCTGATTCCTGCATGATAGGGTTTGTGCTACACAGGATCAGTCAGCAGGTTGGACATATACTTGCTGGAGTTGAGAAGAATGAGAGATGATCTTATTGCCACATACCAGATTCCAAGGGGAACAGGAAGAGATACAGAAAGAATGCTTCTTCTCCTGGGGGAAACCGAAGGCATACAATTTAATTAAGGATAGAGATGAGGAGGCATTTCTTCTCTCAGAGGGTCATTAGGCTGTGGAGCAGTGGAGGATAAGTCATTGAGTATAACTCAACGCTGAGTTACACAGGTTTTTGATTGATGAGTGAGTCAATGTTTATGGGGAGTGGAGTTGAGGCCACTAGCAGATTACTCATGATCTTACGAGAAGATGGAGCAGGTTTGAGAGGCCAAATGGCATACTCCTGCTCCAAACTTTTTATTAGATCTAATGTGCAGGTATTAACCAAGAGTAACAACACTGCTGACAACTTACATTCGTGAAATGCCTTTATTTTAGTGAGATGTCTTAAAAAGCTTCACAAGAGTCTTACCAAAAATAATCTGACAGCAGGACAATATTACGGCAGCCAGCCAAAAACTTAGCTAAGGAACACCTTAAAGGAGGAAAGCTAAGTAGAGAGGAAAGGCACTCCAGAGCTCAGGGTGCTGGCAGCTAAAGGCACTGTCATCAAAAATGGCGCAGAGTGAGTAAGGGGGTGGGGGATGATTGGTCAGAATCTTTGATTGCCACGCTGTGAATTCACACTGGAGGGACTTGCCAATCACAGATTGGTGGTCTTGGAAAAGTATTCTTGCCATTACTCAGTGTGACATGGGGGAGTTGGCTAGGGAAAGAGGGGCGTTATGAGGTGAATAAGACTACTTCAGAACAAGGAGAAGAGGATGGAAGTGGCGCTGAAGGACTTGGTGTAAGACCATAAGACTTGAGCAGAAGTAGGCAATTCAGCCCATCGGGCTGCTCCACCACTTACAAATGATCTGATAACCCTCGACTCAACTTTCCTACCTGTACGGAAAAGCCTTGATTCCTTTACTGAATTAAAAATCTATCTCAACCTTGGATCTTCTTAATGGCCCAGCCTCAGCAGCTCTAATTTGTAAGGAATTCCATACATTCACTACCCTCTGACAGAAGAAATTCCTCCTCATCTCTGTCTTAAATGGGTGACTCCATATTCTGAGATTATGCCCTCTGGTCCCAGTCCCTTCCACAAGAGGAAACAAATTCCCCGCGTCTACTCTATCAAGCCCCTATGCATCATGCATGCTTCAATAAGGTTGCTTCTCACTCCACTGAGTACAGCCCAACCTACTCAATCTCTCCTCTTAAACCAATCCCTCCACTACAGACATTACAGAAATGCAAACTATTGCTGTTACTCCACTGAATCCACGTACACAGGATTTGCAAATTGTTGCTATTTCCATGGGGTTAATGATCACATACGCATGCTCTTGTTCACAAATTAATTGAAAAGGAAGCTGAATGTTCTTTCATGTTACCTTGTTTTAAATTTACTGCTGAGGATTCCCATCTGTGCAGCATGATGAAGACAAGAACGCTAATTATTTTTTTTCCCTTTTTTGTTGAACATGGATACAAACCTGTGCTTGATTATAATTAGCTAACAGACAAGTGCTTCCAATTCAGAGATAATTAGACACTTCAATGCCAGCTCTATTGTGTAGCAGTTTATAGTTAGAGGGGATTCATTTTATCCACAAGCGGCATAATAACTAACCTTTTGGAAACAGGTTTTTGCTTGTAGACATGACAAACAGAAAACTCTCAAAATACAGTAACAGTGAAACATCTGTGACAGTAGAAATGGGTTTTTTACTGCAATTGTGGGGAAATTGTCAGCATGTATTGTGAAACTGGTAATAACCTGTCCCGGATGGGAACACAAGCAGGTCAAAATGGAATTTCAGAGGTTGCGGCCAGTGACTCTCTGTCCCTCCTCCGCATGCACTGGTGCAATCCGCAATGCCACCGATCGTTCAACATCACAGAACTGATGCAGACAGGATAGAGTATTGTGAGCACTTCTGAAAGCTGCATTCTAGGAAGAAGGTGACTGCATTGGAGAGGGTGCAGAGGAAATTTACCAGGATGTTGCCCAGTCTGCAGAGATTTACCAGGATGTTGCCCAGTCTGCAGAGATTTCCCAAGACGGTGCCCAGATTGGAGAGATTTACCAGGATGTTGCCCAGTCTGGAGATATTTACCAGGATGCTGCCTGCGCTGCAGAGTTTCCGTTATGGAGAGAACGGACAGACGGGGGTTGTTTTCCTTGGAGCAGAGCAGATTGAGGGCAGACTTGATTGAGATGTATAAAATTATGAGGGGGGCGTAGATAGGGTACACAGAAATGCACCTTTTCCCTTTGGTGGAAGGATCAATGACCGGGGGCATAGATTTGTTAAGGGGCAGGAGGTTTAGAAGGGATGTGAGGAAAAATGTTTGCAGCCAGAGAGTGGTGGAAATCTGGAACTCACTGCCTGCTCCCCTGTTTAACTGATTGAGGGGAATGAGATGATGAAAGGAACAGAAAGTGTTTCATCAGACTTTGTTTCAATTAGTTAAATTGGAAGGGTCCAGGACTCATGAATTTAAGGGCAGATTGGGCGGGGGTGCTCTTGTGATTCAGGGGGTAGCATCTGCACCTCTTGGCTAGAAGCTCCAGCTTTGAATCCCACCCCAATGCAACCAACCTGTGGATCTTTTTGATACACAGGCTGCTGGACAGGCATACCGAAGAAGGTAACATCACACCACTGGAGTATCTCACAAAGCACTTGTCATATGTCACAGAATCTCAGAATTGTTATGGTGCAGAATGAGGCCATTTGGCCCATCGTAGCTGGACTGGTTCTGTTATCGAGTGTCAATGTCCTGCCTTTTCCCCATATCCCTGTGCACCATTTCTATGAGAATAGCCATCCAGTGCCCTTCTTGTACGCCTCAATTGAACCTGCCTCCTCAATATTTCTAGGCGGTGCATTCCACACCCTAACAACTCGCTGGGTGAATATGATTTTCCACACATCTCCCTTGCTTCTTTTGTACATCACTCTAAATCTCCACTTTCCTGTTCTTTATTTTAAACTTTTACGAGCGGGAACAGCTTCTCCCTATCTTCTCTGTTCAGCCCCAACTCATGATTTTGAAAACCTCTATCAGTTCTCCCGCTCAGCTTTCTCCTCCCCAAGGAGACAGTCCCAACTTCTTCAAATCTGTCCTCAGCACTGAGATTCCTTAAACCAAAGGGAAGGTTAAAGGTTGCTACTGGCTTCTGAGGGCATGGTACCTGGAGGGTGAGGTGGAGACAGAAGGGCAGATGGGGAGCTGAGCTTTCAGTAGGTGGTTCTTTTCACCAAGAATAGACAGTACAGAGTGCCATGATGAATGCTGACTTGGCTGAGTTTGTTCAAATGAAAGCTGGACCTGTTTCTGGCTGGGAAAGAACATCTCCTCTGACAAAATGATGGAGGTCAGTGTGCCAGAGACCTCCGCATCAAGTGTGGTATCATAGAACCGCTATAGTGCAGAAAGAAGCCATTCGGCCCATCAAGTCTACACCAACCCTCTGAAGTGCATCCCACTTAGACTGTGGGAGGAAACCCACACAGACAGTTGCCTGGGAGTGGAATCAAATCTCGGTCCCTGGCACTGTGAGGCAGCAGTGCTAACCACTGTGCCACCCTGCTGCCACATATCTTTGGCTGGCGAATCTTCCAGGTAGCTTTTTCCCAGTTGGGCCTGAAGTCTTACCTCTTGCAGAAGATCGCACAGTTTTACACTTCATAGAATAGAATCCCTACAATGTGGAAGCAGGCCATTTGGCCCATTGAATCCACACTGCCCGTCTGAAAAGCACCCCACTCAAACCTATCCCCTACCCTATCCCCTTCACTCCGCATTTCCCACCTAACCTGCACATCTTTGGACTGTCAGAGGAAACCTGAACACCCAGAGGAAACCCACACAGACACGGGGAGAATGTGCAAACTCCATGCAGACAGTCGCCTAAGGCTGGAATCGAACCCAGCTCCCTGGTGCTGTGAGGCAGCAGTGTTAACCACTGAGCCACTGTTTCTTGGGCACAGGTGTCATAATCATGCCAGACAAGCTTGCTCAGTGAACCAAGTGGCCTTTCCCCCAAACATATTGGCTCACACTCGCCTAATGCCGTAAACCGGTTCTATGACAATGCAGTAGCTTCCCGAGGCTCCTTTCGCAGTATCTGGAAGGACAGCAGAAGCAGAATCCATTGGCAATTTACTGAAAGGTTTTTGAGGAATCTACTGCTTTCTTTGTCGTCGCTGGGATCAAAGAACCTGGTGACCTAAGAGTGCAGTAGGAGTATCACTGCACACAGAGTGCAGTGGTCCAATAGATCACATCACCACCAGCACCGTTCCAGGGGACAGGACTCTCCTAGGCACCCACAACCTGAGAGGTTGAAAGGTCGCATGGCACATAACAAAATTGGAAACTTGGGTGAATAAGCAAACCCGAACCCTCCATCCCCTATATGTGGAATATGTCCATATTCTCCATTGTGCTACCCTGATGTGTTTGAGCAAGAATCCAAGTCCACTGGCCACACTCATCAAAAGAGGTTTAGTTCCTTGTCTCTCCAGCATATCTAAGCTCCTAATTCACTTGAGCCTCCTGGATCTTAATAGTTTCCCCGACTGGTGGCCATGTTTTCAGATGCCTGGGGCTCTAAGCTCTGGGAATCCCTCCTTCTATCTCTTTGCTTTGGGCACCTGTCCTAATATCTCTGGAACTGCTTCCATATTTATTTCCTTCTCTGAAAACATTCCTGCAAAGTTGCTCAAGAGCTTTGCTGCTTTAAGTGTACACAGGGTGACCTTACAGAGGTTTATAAAATCATGAAGGGTATCAATAAGGTGAATGGCAGGTGTCTTTTCCCTTGGGTGGGGGATTTCAAGGCTAGGGGCCATATTATTATGGTGAGAGGATAAAGATTTAAAAAGACAATGAGGGGTAATTTGATTTTTTACACAGAGTGTGATTCATGTGTGGAATGGACTTCCAGAGGAAGTGGTGGATGAGCGTACAGTTAAAATGTTGAAAAGACACTTAGGTAAGTACATGAAAAGGGAAAGTTTGGAGGGATATGGGCCAAGCACAGGCAGTTTGGACTAGTTCAGTTTGGGATTATAGTCAGCATGATCTAGTTGGACAGAAGGGTCTGTTTCCATGCTGTACGACTCTATGACTATTTTGTGAGTTGGGGAGGTTTGCTCTGAGGTCTGGGATCAGTTACGGAGATAGACTGAAGACTGTTCACCTCAGAGAAGGTTATAAGAACTATTGGGGGTGTTCAAAATCACAAGGGGCCTGAAGAGAGCAACCACTGTTCAGTATCAAGAAGGAAAGGACACAGATTTAAAGTTATTGGCAAAAGAAATGAAAGGGAGACGGGGAGCGAAAATCCTTTCCCCACACGGGGAATAGTTAGGAACACAATGCCTAGAGTGCAGTGGAGGCAAGCTCAACTGAGGCTTTCAGAAGGGACTTTTAATTCACTGGGTGTTCAGAACTAGATGGCATAAGGTGAGTGCAGAAAGATTTAAAAGGGGCCCAAGAGGCAACTTTTTCACACAGAGGGTGGTTTGTACGTGGAATAAACTGCCAGAGGAAGCGGTAGATGCAGGTACAGTTACAACATTTAAAAGACATTTGGACAGGTGCATGAATAGGAAAGGTTTAGAAGGATTTGGGCTGGTAGCAGACAAATGGGACTAGTTTAGTTTGGGAACCTTGGTGGGCATGGACTGGTTGGAACGAAGGGTCTGTTTCTGTGCTTTGTGACTATGAGGGGACGTGAGTGTTGCTGGCTGGGTCCAGCATTTACTGTCCATCCCTCCTGTGCCCTTGGGAAGGTGGTGGTGGTGAGCCGCCTTCTGAGACCACTGCAGTTCGTATGCTGTAGGTAGACCCACTGTGTCCTTAGGGAGGGTAAAAACTGCAGGGTTATGGTGAGAAGGCAGGGGGCAGGTGAATGGCCCATCCAGAGAGCAGGCGCTGACATGACGGGCTGATTGGCCTATATCCGCACCGTCGACAGTCTGTGATCCCACGGGATGGAGACTGTCTGGATCACAAGTCCCCTGGGCACAGAACAGCAAATCCACCATGGAGTTCTGACCGTAACAAGTAGTTAAATTCTGCACAGAAGTTCGATAATCCTTTTCTTTTTTGGAAAACGAAAGCACCAAGGCAATTAAATTGGTGCGGTGCTTGCGTGCGATAAGGCAATGGTTGTGGGCAATACAAGACCAGCGTGCAAATGTACATTTTAGCTGCATTCAGCGCTGATAGGACCTCCATTGTATAATGACATATTGTCTTCCCGGTTAAGGCTCATTATTCCAACACTTCTAAAATTAGTGCAAAATGAGTTCCTTTGTAGTGTGCTGCCGGCAAAAACTGTCCCATTTGAATCCACTTTCAATGTGAATCATATCCATTATTGACTCTGAAACAGTCTTATTCAATATTTAATATGCTTAGTTACGCAGCAAGTATTTTCCACATCCAGAACATGATTTTTGTGTTGGCGTTTCAAGAAAAATACTAAAGGGAAGATAATATCACGAGCTGTTTATATAATCTTATGAAGCGCACATACTTCAGTCAGTAACAATCACCAGTGGCTGCTCAGATAATCTAATAAATGTAGAATGGATCAGTGGGACCAAACACATTATCAAACCAATTTATTTGATCAATACTTTGTCAGAGAACCCGCAATGCATTTGAATGTTGTCTTGTTCTGGACAACAGCATATGACCTCATCCTGGTATCTGTGTCCCAAATGCATCTCTAGAGATTTTAATTATTGATTGTTCTTTGTCGATTAATATGCTAAAAGAATTTTAAGTCTGTGCAGACTTCCAGTCATAAGCTTTACAACATCAACCCTTTGCACTCTGGCTACTGCTGGTGTAAACTACTTGTTTATAAATTGCACCCACCTCCCGTGGGGAGAGGCTGCAGGACCTGAGAAGAAGGTTGAAGGTAAGCCGCACATTTTATTGTGAGAGTTAGAAGCACAGAAAAAGGGAGGAGGCCATTCGAGCCTGCTGCACCACACAATAGGATCATGGCTGATCATCCATCTCATTCCCCTCATCCCACTTCCTCCCAGTACCCTTTGGTCCGTTTAGCCATAAGAACTATATCTAAGTCCTTCCTGAAAACATTCAATGTTTTGGCCTCAACTGCTTTCTGTGGAAGAGAATTTCACAGAGTATCCACTCTCTAGGTGAAGACATTTCTCCTCATCTCAGTCCTAAATGGGTCTACCCCGTAATCCTTAGACTGTGACCCCCTGGTTCTGGACTCCTTGGTCATCAGGGACATTGGTCCTGTGTTTACTCTGTCTAGTCCTGTTAGAATTTTATAGGTTTCCATGAGATTCCTCACCTATTCTTCCAAACTCCAGTGAATACAATTCTAGCCAATTCAGTTCTTTCTTCATACATCAGTGCTGCCATCCTAGGAACCTCTCTGGCAAACCTTTGTTGCTCTCCCCCATCGCCAGAACATCCTTCCTCAGATAAGGAGACCCCAAACTGCACACAATACTCCAGGGGTGATCTCACCAAGGCCCCTGTAAAATTGCAGAGGATCAGTCATGATCACATTAATTGGCAAAGATGGCTTCACATTTATAGAGACATACAGCACGGAAGCAGACCCTTCGGTCCAACCCGTCCATGCCGAACAGATATCCCATATTAATCTCATCCCATTTACCAGCATTTGGCCCCTATCCCTGTAAACCCTTCCTATTCATGTACTTATACAGATTACTTTTAAACAGCGTAATTGTATCAGCCTCCACCACTTCCTCTGGCAGCTTGTTCCACACACGCACCACCCTCTGCGTGAAAAAGTTGTCCCTTAAGTCCCTTTTAAATCTTTCTCCTCTCACCTTGAACCTATGCCCTCCAGTTTTGGACTCCCCACCCTCAGAAAAAGACCTTATCTATTCACCCTAACGATGCCCCTCACGATTTAATAAACCTCTTTAAGGTCAGTCCCTCAGCCTTCGATGCTCCAGGGAAAATAGCCCCAGCGTTCTCAGCCTCTCCCTATAGCTCAATTTCCTAGTTTGTATGTTTCTATACAGACACAGGCAGTTGGAGCTGAAGGCCATTTGGCTTTTAATGTTTCAACGAAGATCTGTAGCTCGGGTTGCGGTTGGAGTTGTTGGTTGATTCACCGAGCTGATTGGTTTTCATGCAACCATTTCGTCTCCCTTCTAGGTGACATCGTCAGAGCTGTGTAGCCTCTGTTGAAGCGCTGTTGTTCTGTCCCGTTCTGAATTTATATAGTCTGGTCTGTCATGGTGGGTAGTCCTGTTTCCAGTTTTGTACCGTAGTGGTATGTGATGGGGTCTATATCAACATGTTTATTTATTGCATCAGTGCTTGTTTTTGTTTTGCTTGTCCGAGTACTGTAACTTTGTCCCAGTTAAACTGATGTCCTTCTGTGTTGGAGTGTATTGAAATGAGGGAGAGTTGGTCGTGCCGTTTTGCTGCGAGTTGGTGTTCATGTATCCTGGTGGCGGGTTTCCTGCCTGTCTGTCCTATGTATTGCTTCTCGCATTTGCTGCATGGTATTTTGTATGTCGCATTTGTCCTGCTCATTGAGAGTATGGGGTCTTTCGTCTTTGAGTGTAACTGGCGAAGCGTGGCTGTTGATTTGTGTGCTGTCCTTATTCCAAGAGGTCATAGGAGTCTTGCAGTCAGTTCCGATGTGTTTCTAATATAGGGTAGGGTGGCCAGTGTGTTGGGGCGTACGGTGTCTTCCTGGTGTTGTTTGTTTTCCAGGCATTAGTGGACGAATCTGTTAGCTTACCCATCGTTTGCAATGATTCCGTACAGGAGTTCCTCTTCGTTTTTGCGCAGTCCAGGGTGTTGCAGTGAGTTATCGCTCCTGTAAACAGAGTCTTGACGCAGCTCCGTCTGTGGATGCTGGGGTGGTTACTTTTGTAATTCAGGATTTGGTCTGTGTGTGTAGTCTTTCTGTATACACTGGTGAGGAATTCACCATTGTTTATTTGTTCCATCATTACATCTAGAAACGGGAATTGATTGCTGTTCTCCTCTTCCCTGGTGAGTTTGATCCCAGTGAATATGATGTTAAGAAGATGGTGTGTTTCTTCTAACTTTGCTCCCTTTAATGATCAAGAAGGTATCGTCCACATATCTAACCCATAGTTTAGGCTGGATCTCGAGAGGGCTGTGCATTCCAATCTTTGCATAACAGGTTCTGCTATGAGCCCCCAGATGGGTGAACCCATGGGTGTTCCATTAATTTGTTCGTATACCTGGCTGTTGAAGATGAAATGTGTGGTAAGGCATAGATTTAAAAATTTTAGCAAGTTGTCCTTGCTGATGGTTTCATCGGAGGTTTGTGATATATAAAATATCATGCAGCAACTGCGAGAAACATTGTGTAGGACAGACAGGCAGGAAACTCGCCACCAGGATACATGAACACCAACCCACAGCAAAACTGCACAAGCAACTCTTCCTCGTTTCAATATACTCCGATACAGAAGGACATCAATTCAACCAGGACAAAGTTACAGTACTAGGACAAGCAAGACAAAGACAAGCACAAGAATTCCTGGAGGCCTGGTTTTCAACCATCAATGCAATTAACAAACATGTTGAAATAGACCCCATCAACATACCACTATGGCACAAAACCTGGAAACTGTACTGCCCACCATGACAGACCGGACCATATAAATTCAGAGCAGGACGGAACAACAGCACTTCAATGGAGGCTACACAGCACTGATGACGTCACCTAGAAGGGAGACGAAACGTTTGCATGAAAACCAGTCAGCTCGGTGAATCAACCAACAATGTCATTTGGTTTCTCTGACCTGCTCCACCATCTGGTAAAGACATAGTTGATTCGATCGTGCCTCAGATCCACTTTCTCACCTCCCCCCAGTGACTATCTGCTCCCCCATTAATCAAGAATCTATTTACCTCTGCTTTAAAAATGTTCAGTGACATCTGGTCACCTCTCTAAAGGGAGGATGTGACTGCGCAAGAGAGAGGGTGCAAAGGAGATTCACCGGGATGCCACCTGGGCTGGAGTGATTCCGCTACGGAGAGAAACTGGATAAGGCTGGGTTGCTTTCCTTAGAGCAGAGAAGGTTGCGAAAGGTCCTGATTTTTGCTGTGCAAAATTATGAATGGGTACAGCAGATAGGCAGAAATATATTCTCCTTACTAGAGAGGTCAATGCCCAATTCTAAGGGAAAGAGCAGGAGGTTTAGAGGGAATTTTAGGAAACATCCTTTTCACCCAGAGGGTTTTGGACATCTGGAACTCATTGCTTAAAAGGGTGGCAGACCCTCGAGACTCTTAGGAACTACTGAGATGAGCACTTGAAACACCTTTGTGGTGCAGTAGTAGTGCCCCTGCCTCTGGACTGGGAGGCCGGGGTTCAAGTCCCACTTTGCTCCAGAGGTGCGCGATAACATCTCTGAACAGGTTCATTGGAAAATATTGACAAAGCTGGAGGTCAAGCGCTGGAAAATAAGATTAGAATAAAACGATGTTCGATGATTGGCATGGATGCAATGGACGGAAGGGTCTCTTTCCGAGCTGCAGAAACCTCTCTGACTCCTCCATTACTTCGTAAGGAGACTCATAATACCACGTGAGGAAGCAATTAAAAGGAAGCTGCCTTAATTTTTAAAATGTGCCCCCATCCTCCTATTCTCTCCCATGTGGGGAAACCATCTTTCAGTATCCATCCTGTCCAATGCCTTCAGGATCTTGTAGGACCAAGTTTCCATAGTTGGGGATTTGAAAATGCAAAAGTAATGATAGTTTCCCCCCGTACTTTGTGAAGAAAGCTTCAGTGGGATGATGCTATTCCCTCAGAGATGCTCACCCTCCGAGACTCCATACAGTCTGGGGTGAATCCACTTGGAATCATAAATATTGCATATTTTTTCTTCTAAGCAATCTTAACACAATTATAGAGTCATAGAGCATGGAAACAGACCCTTCCGTCCAACAAAACTGGCCTCATTTGCCTGCGTTTGGCCCATATCCCTCTAAACCCTTCTTAATCATATAGTCATCCAGATGCTTTTTAAATGCAGTATTTATACCAGCCTCCACAACGTCCTCTGGCAGCTCGTTCCATACACGCACCACCCTCTGTGTGAAAACACTGCTCCTCAGGTCCCTCTTAAATCTCACCTTAAACGTACGCCCTCTAGTTTTGGACTCCCACACTCCGGGGAAAAAGACCTTTGCTATTTACCTAATCAATGCCCCTCATGATTTTATAAACCTCTATTAGGTCACACCTCAGCCTCCGACACTCCAGGGAAGAAAGTCCCAGTCTTTTCAGCATTTATTGCCCCAACCATAATTGCCCTTGACAAGGAGGTGGTGGTGCGCTGCCTTCTTAAACTGCTGCCATCCATTTTTTGGTGTAGGTACAGCCACAGTGCCATTAGGAGGAAATTACAGGGTTTTGTCCTGGCAACAGTGAAGGGATAGCCATGTATTTCCAAGATGGGATGGTGAGTGGCTTGGAGGGGAACTTGCAGGATGTGGTGTTCCTGTGTACTTGCTGCCCTTGTCCTTCTAGATAGTAGTGGCTGTGAGACTGGAAGGTGCTGTCTCAGGAGGCTTGGTGATTTTTTGCACTGCATTTTAAAGTTATTAAAATTAACCATTGTACTGCTTAAAAACTCCACAAATATCATTGCTTTTCTGCCAAAAGGGCAAACTGTGGCCCCAGCTAAAATGGTATTGGAGTATAAATCTAATTAAACCAGAACAATGACTGCTAGACAGAATACCTGAACAAAGGCATAACTTGAAAATTATAATCAGCTGCAAGCAAATCTACAAAATTGTCCTTCACATACAGGGTTGTGAACACAAGGCTCCAACAACAGTGACCTTAATTTATATATCACCTTTTCTGTAATATCATGGCCTTAGAGGATCCGCAGGAGTATTCTCAAACAAAATTTGGCATTGATTCAGTCCCACAACCCTGGGTCAGATCCCCAAAGTGCTGACGAAGTTTTTAAACTCGCAAAAGAGCACTGATACAGCCAAAAATGTCTACAGGTGTAAATTAAGTGGCTGGCTGAAAAGGGAGACAGATAGGATCTAACAACTGAGGTGCCACCTGAAATTTCAAATAGGCTAGACTGTCATCTCTTGACTACAAAGATAATGAGGGGCGGAAAATCTCCAGCTCAAAAGCAAGCCACCCCTGTGGATTATATCCCAAACCGTAGATCCATTTTCTGTTTTACCCATTAAACAGGACAAAAGGACAGGGTTAAAAAGCCAGTTTCAACTCTACTGGAGTGTACTAATGGGACTGAATGTGTACCAGCCTGGATCTGAGCATTAGCGTATCGTGACGGTCACATTCGAAGAACTGTCCTCTACTGACCCCTGCGTTGCAGGTAAGAATGCTCTCTCTCTCTCTCTCTCATTGACTGCTGCAGACCTTAAGAAGGAAATAAGACAATTAATAGCCTCTCTCTCACTCTGAATGCTGGAATCCAAACACCGTTGATTAGAGTCAGAACTACAAAATTTCAACCAATCTGAAAAATTAAGCACCATGAAACCAACTGTTCAATAACCAACGTCAAAGATACTGGCAAACCTTCAGTGCAACATGCTATGATCCATTCTTTCAGAACAATTCAGAGACGGATTTGCATATCTTTTTTATTATCTATTATCTTTTTGGACTCACCTTCTCATTTTTAATCTGTTTCAATATGTGGTGCGTTACTAATTCTCATCATAGAATCCTACAGTGTGGAAACGGGCCTTTCGGTCCAACAAGCCCACACCAACCCTTAGAGCATCCCAACCAGACCCTCTAATCTACACATCCCTGGGCACTATGGGCAATTTAGCATGGCCAATTCACCCTAACCTGCACATCTTCGGACTGTGGGAGGAAACCGGAGCACCTGGAGAAAACCCATGCAGACACGGGGAGAATGTGCAAACTCCACACAGACAGTCGCCAGAGGCCAGAATTGAACCCGGGTCCCTGGCGCCATGAGGCAGCAGTGCTAACCACTGTTCCACCGTTTTTCACATAAAAGTAATTAATAAACTCAATCCTTTTGTTAAGTCAAAAAAGCCTGACTAAAGTGGCTCCTTTTTAAAATACAAGTTCATTTGGTTCTGGGGGAGATTTATATACAAGGAATGGGGATTCTTTCAAAATTAACCAAGAGGGTGGTGTGGCAGTGAATGTGGAAGGCAAGTCAGTTCATCCCTCCTCATGTGGGGACCTGGTAGTTTGGGATTTCTCATCCAGGATTGTATCGATGTAGGGAACCTCTCCTGGGGTCCAATTGCAACATGAGAATAAAGCGACATTCGCAGAAATGTTATCTCTCGTGGGATGGGCTCAAACGAGGATTGCAGGAGCAGGTGTAGTCCATTCAGCCCTTCTTCCAGCCTGATACACAATTCAACACAACCACAGCAGACTACTTTCCTCCAAGCACCTTGACCAACTACCCGGTCTATCGAAAATCCAAATCGGCCTTGGATTTTAAAATTGAAACCAGGGGGCCCACAAAAGACAGCAACAAGGTGAATTTTGTCACTGAGAAAGAGGGTCATGTCTGTGTGGAACTCTCTTCCTCAGACGGGGATTTGGAGGCAGGGTCACTGAATACAGTCAAAGACAGAGGGAAACAGATTCTTGACCAACAAGGGAGCCTAAAGTTAGCAGGAGTCAGGGTCATGGGAGAAAGCTGCGTTGAGGGAAGAACAAGATTAGCTATGATCTTGGAGGAGTAGATTGTGGAGCCGAACAACAGCTACGCCGGCTGCTAACATGCACCGATCTCACAGATCCCAGCGTTTAGAAGCTGAGGCCGGATATTAAATCTGAGAATATACATTTCTGTGGAGATTTTCAGAGATAGGGTTCTAGGGACATGGCGTGGGGGAATGCAGATGAGTTGGGTCTAAGTGGTACAACTACTTAGCCTCCACCTGCTTTATTCGAAGTCCAGTTACCAGAGATGCAAAGAGAGAGGGAGAGAGAGAGACAGAGACAGGATACAAGAGAGATCTCTGACCTCCTCGCAGTGAGTGTCCATGATAGGTGTTGAATCTCAGTGCATCATCCTCAGGGCTTCCCATGCAGTGGAACATGACCCACCTCAGCCCCCACGAGAATAGATTTTGGGGTCACATGAGCTCAGGGGGGAGCAATGGCTGCCGCAGAACTCAGGCTGAGCATGAATGGACTCGAGTACTGCTTAACAGGCAGACCATTGGGGCCTGATTGATGTTGCAACAGGAGAAGACTAAACCCTCACCTCTCCCCCCTCCGCTCAACCTACCCCACACCCGCACACCTCTCCTGCAGCCCACACCACCCACCTGCTAGGCCCCTTTAACAACTAAAGCCCTCCTGCACTCCCCTGGCGAACAGTCTCTCTTCCCCAAACCACCAACGCCAACATCCTCGGGCCCACATGAAGCCTGGGCCACTCATTGGGGAGGGGAAGTGGGGTTCCTGACGAATGGCTCCAGGCCTAAATCCCTCTCCCTGGCAGGTCGGGCCTCCTCCCAAGAAGCAGCCAGTTTCCATGGCTTTCTTCCCAAATTCCAGCAGGGTGGGGAGTGGGGAAGGCAAAGTTGACAGCTCACCTCCAGCAAACAAGACTCCAAAGTCTTGGAGCAGCCCTGCTGCTGTGTGAGACAACTCTGGCAGCTATAATTGTACTACCCCCATGCCTATCCTACTCACGGGGTCACTTCCCCACCATCCCCAATGTTCCGGGATCACAGATCTGTCTGAAGGCAACGAAAGCAGGGGTCTGCTCAAGGCAGAGCAAGAATAGACTCTTGTCTATTGGCAGAAGAGGGGTGGGGGTGGGGGTTCAACGGTTGTCAATGGGGTTAGACAGAAATGCAGAAACCAAAACAGATCAGCCGCGATTGTACGGAACAAGGGAGCAGCATGGGGTGGAGAGGCTGAATGGCCTGCTTCCATTTGCATGCTCTGTATTTGTGTGTGTAGGAGTTAAGTGACCAATATGGAGCCCTCCCCCACAACTCCTGTTCACAACACCAGCTTTTCGGCACGTCATTTCCCGCAGAGGCAGGGAAGCTGCTGAAGTAGACTTGTGTTCCAAATTCCTCGTTACTGTCTGACTCCCCTCCCCCACCCTAAATAACCTGTGATTCCCTCACCTGCGAGACTCAGTCTATCCCTGTCCTAAAAACATTCAATGATCCCCACATCCACCACCATCTGAGGCACAGAGTTCCAAAGTTGCATATCCTTCCGAGAGAAGGAAAACAATTCTCCTCAACTCTGTCCCAAAAGGGTGACCCTTAATTATAAAGAGCACCCCCTTGTTCCGTACTGACCCACACCAGGCAATATCCTTTCCACATCCACCTTGTCAAGATGATTCAGGATCTTATAGACTTATAATCAAGTGACCACCCCCCCCACCCCACCCCCCTCACTCTTCCAAACTCCAGCGGAAACAACTCAGAGATAGTAAGAACTGCTGATGCTGGAGTCAAAGATAACACAGTGTGGAGCTGGAGGAACACAGCAGGCCAGGCAGCATCAGAGGAGCAGGAAAGGTGACGTTTCGGGTTGAGACCCTTCTTCAGATTTCTTAAGAAAGGTCCCAACCCAAAATGACAGTTTTTCTGTTCCTATGATGCTGCCTGACCTGCTGTGTTCCTCCACTTTCACACTGTGTTATCTCCAGTGGAAACAAGCCCAGTCTGTCCAATCTTGCCACGTAAGACAACCTGCTCATTCCAGTTATCAGCCTCCCAAACCTGCCTCCTCATGGTGTAACGGGAATATCAATGGACTAGTAAGGTAGAGGTCCAGACTAATGTCGGGGGTCAAGGCAGCTTTGAAACAATCTGGAAAAGAAGGCTAGTTTCATCTGGGTCACTCTCGCCTTCGAGGGAAGGAAACCTGTCGTCTTTCTCAGGTCTGGCTGACGTGTCATTCCACTGTTGACTCTTATCTACCTTCCGAAGTAGCCAAGTGAGCCACTCTGCTCGGGGTGGGGGATGCAATTAGGGATGGCCAAGAAACGCCGGGCTTCACTAGCGACACCTGTGTCCCAGCAAGGACAAGAAATGCAAATAACTGCATTCGACCACATGGGAAATGCTTCTGTATCGCAACAGTGTTGCAGGGTGTAGTGACTGGAACAAGGGCCAGGTGGATCTCAGTATGAGATCCCTGATCAGGGCTGTTAAACTGGACCAATCAGGGAGCCCTGTCTGACAGATATAAACAGGAGATTCAGAGAGTCATTCATTCTAGTGACTGGGACCAAGTTGGCTGGTCAGAGTTCATGTACTGTGCACATGTTAAAAAAAGGGTGACTTGGTGACAGGGTACCGGCTTCTCTTTGACAAGGTTACGATCACATTAGTGTGCAAGAAGTTACAAACTGGGATGGTTCAAGATGGCAGCTCACCACCCTGCTTCTCAAGGGTGACTAGAGACAGGTAATAAATATTAGGTCCAGCCAGCGACGCCCATATCTCATTGAGGGCAAGAGACGGAAGCGATCATGAGGTTGCCAGGTTATGATTACAACAGCTTACAAATAGCCACACAAGAAGCTCCAAAGTACAGGTCTCCTTCATTCACAGAATTAAACCTGAAAGGTCCAGTGCCCAGCAGTGATGACCATGCATCAGGCATGGAGTTCATTTCATTGGACTTGTGCTGTTTAAGACCACATGAAGTGGGATTTGATATGAACCTAATCGCTGTGGGGAGCACGTTAAACAGAAACATCCTGATAACCAGGCTTTCGAAGCAAATGTTGTGTTAAGGGCTGGGGGCTGCAGAGATACGTTAAGGCAAGGCTGTGCAACACAGCAGCTGCGGAAACTAACCAAAAAAATCTCAAGATATCCAGACGCTGGATAATCGCTACCCTGCCTCCGTTTGCATAAATTGCCCTGCATTAGCATAAGCACTCTCCATGCAATTTAAACAGCAAAAAGTGCTGCAATTATGAGGCGGATACAGTCAATGGCAATGAGAGAGATCTATTCAACAGACGCCCTGAGTGTTCACACTCATCTCAGAGCTCTTTGTGTGATTAGAGGCTAATTTCACAATAAATCCAGGAGAACCACAGTTAAATGGACTTCCAAAACCAAGTATCAATGTCAGAGAGGGAGAGAGAGTGTGTGTGCAGAAGTCCCTGGAATTATTCACAGAAGCAACTGATCTATCATAATGGAGACTGATACAGACATTCTGGAGCTGTGCCCAACTCCATTAAACCAGCAGTTGACATCCTCTCTGCTTCAGATTAACACTTTAGACAAATTAAGATTCATTTCCAGTGTCACTTCGGCTCCACTTTCCCTCTTGAATGAGAAACATGAATGCAGAATATCTCTTCCACTCCCACACCCACCCCAGGCAACTCCTTCAATGCTTTTGAGTAAAGCCATTTCTTTTCAAGATGGCAGCGAAGCAGGAGTAGCTGCTCTCGTCAGCTTTCTGTCTCTTTTGTTTTCTTTTTGCTTTTGCCTTTTTTTTCATTTTTCTTTTTTCTTTGTTTTCCTTTTCTTTTGGGCCTCCGGTGGCAGTGGGTCTGGAACAATCCCGACATGGCTCCACCCCTGCCCAGGCTCTCCTGGCAAGCGAGGAACAGTTTCTGGCCGACTTCCCCGACCTGGATTCGCAGGCTAGGCCGAGGATCCAGGTCTGCAGCTAGGCCCGAGGACCTGAAGGAAGAGAAGGGCAGGTCTTGCCTCATTGTGGCGGTCTCCCTGTGGCAGTCTTGTCCCAGAATGGAGGTCTCGTCCTCGTGTGGAAGTCTTCGTCTTCGGTGTCCAGGTTTCCCAGTGGCCCAGCAGGTTGTCTCGTCCAGGAGGGGCAGTGTCCCTCAGTGGAGGCCTCTGCCCTTGTATTCACCGGCCTGATGGAGCAGTATAGTGCCGGTTGCATCTTCAGGGCATTCCATCGTTCCTAAGTCTGCTTTTTCCAAGGCCAGGAGCCATTAACCAAACTGAGATGAGCTTTGTCTTAATTTTACTTTTGTTTTATTATTATGTATGACTTCTGCCATTGATGTAGGTGCCACAGTGAGGCAAATTATACACTTTCTGCTGCATTTTTCATGTAAAAGTGCGCGTGACAATAAATTTCTATTCGATTCTAAAACAGAGCTTCAAATGGTACTCCAGGACACTCAATTTAATTCTATTGTGCCACGGTAATTTTGTTCTGTTTGATAAAGTTTCTCATTGAGAGAGGAGAAATGGGTTTGGGGGCTGAAGACGGGTGTGTGAGTGTTGAGGGCAATGCTACTTTGCCCCAAGTGAGTTGATTCAGAAAGAATCTGGCATGACCACCCAAAGCGATGGAAAATAGACTCAGTAAGAAGTGGGCAATTTTCTCTCAAGGAATGCTTCCGAGTCAAGGTTTATCGATTGCGAAACACCGCACTAAGAGGGGAGATCTATACTAAATCGTTGAAGATAGGTGTAGGATAATTCCTCAAAATCGATCAGGAAGGAGACAGGAAAATGGAACAGTTCATTTTCAGTCATGGACGACATAGTTACCCCAGAGGTGGTACATCACAGGTTCATGAGCAGGGCATTAGGCTTAGGGCTAAAGGATCAGGATGAGTCAGGAACATTGGAAGAAGAAGCAGGAATAGGCCATTCAGCCCCTCAAGCCTGCAAAGCGATTCAACTAGGTCATGGCTAATCTTCCAGCTCATCACAATATCCTCCCCACACACAATCCCATATATTTCTTGATATCTTTCATATCTAGAAACCTACTGAACTCTGTCTTGAATGTACTCAATGACTGAGTGCCCAAAGCCGTCTAAGGAGGACAGACAGTCATACAGCATGGAAACAGACCCTTTGGTCCAACTCGTCCATGCCAACCAGACATTGTAAACTGATCTAGTCCCATTTGCCAATATTTGGCCTCTATCCCTCTAAACCCTTCCTATCACGTACCCATCCAAATGCCTTTTAAATATTATATTTGTACCAGCCTCTACTGCTTCCTCTGGCAGCTCATTCCATACACATACCACCCTCGAGAAAAAGTTTGCCCCTTAGGTTCCTTTTAAATTTATCCCCTCTCACATTAACCCTATGTCCTTTAGTTTTGGACACCTCTACATTGGGGAAAAGACCTTGACTATTCACCCTATCCATTTCCCCTCACAATAAACCTCCATAAGGTCACCCCTCAGTCTCCGATGCTCCAGGGAAAATAGCCCCAGCCTATTCAACCTCTCCCTACAACTCAAACCTTCCAATCCCTGCAACATCCTTGTAAATCGTTTCCGAATCCTTTCAAGTTTAACAACCTCTTTCATATAGCATGGCACCAAAATTAAATGCAGTATTCTAAAAGTGGCCTCAACAATGTCCTGTACAACTGCGACATGACATCCCAATTCCTATATTCAACGCACTGACCAATAAAGGCAAGTGTCTTCCCCACCCTGTCTACCTGTGACTCCACTTTCAGAAACTATGCACCTGCACCACTAGGTTTCTTTGTTTGGTAACACTCCCCAGGGCCCTACTCTGAACTGTATAAGTCCTGCACTGGTTTGCCCTACCAAAATGCAACACTTCACGTTTAACGAAACTAAACTCCATCCGGCACTCTTCGGCCCATCTGATTAAGGTCCCATAGTACTCTGAGATAACCTTCTTCACTGTTCAATTTTGGTGTCATCTGCAAACTTACTAACCATGCCTTCTATGTTCACATCCAAATCATACAAATGATGAGAAGAAGTGGACCCAGCACCACTCCTTGCAGCACACCACTGGTCAAAGGCCTCCAGTCCATAAAACAACCACCACCACCACCCTCTGTGTCCTACCTTCAAGCCAATTTTGCATCCAGTTGGCTAACTTCCCTTATATTCCACGTGATCTAGCCTTGCTAACAAGTCTACCATGCGAAACTTTTTCACGCACCTTGCTGAAGACCATATAGACAACATCTACCGCTCTGCCTTCATCAATGTTCTTTGTCACCTCTTCAAAAAACTCACTCAAGTTGGTGAAACACGATTTCCCACAGACAAAGCCATGTTGACTATCCCTAATCAGTCCTTGCCTTTCTAAATGCACATAAATCTTGTCTCTCAGAATCCCCTCCAACAACTTGCCCACCACTGATGTCAGGCTCACTGGTCTACAGTTCCCTGGCTTTTCCTTACCGCTTTTCTTAAATAACAGCACCACATTAGCTAACCTGCAACATTCCGGCACCTCACCCATGGCTGTCAATGATAAAGGTATCTCAGTAAGGGGCTCAGCAATCTCTTCCCACAAAGTCCTGGGATACACCTGATCAGGTCCAAGGGATTTAACTATCTTGATATGTTTTGAAATCTCTAGTACCTCCTCTTCTGTAATTTGGACACTTCAAGACATCAGTATTTATTTCCCCAGGTTCCCTAGTCCTTCTCCACTGTAAATACTGAAGCAAAATATTCGTTTAGTATCTCACCCATCTCCCGTGGTTCCACACATAGATGGCTTCATTGATCTTGAAGGGGCCCTAATCTCTCCCTAGTTACTGTTTTGCCCTTAAGTATTTGTAGAATTTCTTTGGATTCTCCTTAACCCTATTTGCCAAAGTTATCTCATGTCCCCTTTCTGCCCTCCTGAATTCCCTCTAATGTATACTTTAACTGCCCTTATACTTTTCTATGGATTCACTTAATCCCAGCTGTCTATACCTGACATATGCTTCCTACTTTTTCCTGGCCAAAGCCCCAATTTCTCTAGTAATCCAGCATTCCCTACACCTACCAGCCTTGCCCTTCGCACTAACAGGGACATACTGTCTCTGAGCTCTTGTTATCTCATTTTTGAAGGCCTCCCACTTCCCAACCACTTCTTTACCTGCGAACAGCCTCTCCCAGTAAATCTTTGAAAGCTCCTGCCTAATACTGTCAAAAATGGCCATACTCCAATTTGGAACTTTAACTTTAAGATCAGGTCTATCTTTTTCCATAACTCTTCTAAAGCTAATAGAATTATAATCACTTGGCCCAAAGTTTTCCCCTACTGACCCCTCAGTCACTTGCCCTGCCTTATTTCCCAACAGAAGATCAAGTTTTGCTCCTCCTCTAATAAGTACATCCACATAGCCCTTTAAAAAAATTTTCTTGTATACTTATTTGTTTCTGTTCAAGTACTTAACACTATGGCAGCCCCAATAAATGTTTGGAAAATTAAAATCCCCTACCATTAGAGCCCTATTATTCCTACAGATATCTAAGATCTCCTTACGTATTTGCTTCTCAATTTCCGTGTGAGAGTGCGGGCATGTGAGTGAGACCAGTGCGTCTGAGCTTGTGCAGATGGATTACAGCAGTTTATTTCCAACTATGGGACCCAGTATCGCCTGCACTGGGAGCACACTCTGTATTTAAGGAGCATCTCAAAAGGAGGAGGGAAGGTGCGGAGAGGATTCTGGGTGGGAATTCCAGAACTCCGATGGGAGGGATTGAAACAGGGATGGGGTGAGAAACAGGCCAGAAGAGGAAAGCAATTTAGGCCCAAACACAGAATTTGCAGGCATGACGATCAAGTGTCCGCAAGTCCGGATGGAATGACACGGTTGCCCCTGGAGTGCTGCAGAGGTACCAAGGAAGATTCCACACCCACGCTCGGCATACACAAAGCAAAGCACTGACGCAGGATGACAAAAAGCTTCACCGAATAAGCATAGTGTAAAGAGCATTTCGGAGCTGAACATATTGGCACCGAGCGCCCGTTACCTCAATACGACCAGTGTCTGGTTGGAAGCCACGTGCTGGATCTTCAGTTGTAACTCGACACTGTATGGCACTGCCGTTGATGCGGATGTTTTCCTGCTTGAGGCCGAGATCGGGTAAACTCTTCCCCTCGGTCACATGTATCTGGGCATGTACAAGGTCAACACTGCAGACGCGGACAGGGGAAGAGAAAGAGAAAGAGACAGTCAGCCAGTGGAAACGGCACATCCGAGAGCAGGGCACCTCCCCAAAGCCAAGGAGCACTGCAGCAGCAGGCTCTGCATTTCAACTTGCTTCACCATTGATTTTGTGGCCAACACTTTCATTAACCCCAAAACTACAAGCCGGTTTCTGACACTCCAACATCTGTTCACAGTTAAGTCAGATCGTCAGTTTCCCCGGGATCTCCCCGGAGTTTCTGGGAACTGAAACACAGAAACAATGAAGATACCGGCTGGAAGCAACTCAGAATTTAAGGGTGTGATTTTTTTTTTTACAAGTTTTCTGTAAATGGTTTTAATTTTAAAAATATCAGAAATGGAAAGAAGACTGTCTGGCTGACATCAGAAGCATCAAATCAGGAAAAACAGTGGGTGATTTGCAATGAACAATTTTGGGTGAGTTGGAGATGCAGTGATAATGTCACTAGACTAGTAATACAAAGGCAAAAACTGAAATTGTTGCAAAAACTCAAGAGGTCAGGCAGCATCTGTGGAGAGAAAACAGAGTTAACATTTTGGGTCCAGTGACCCTTCTTCAGAACAAGGTTTGACTTATAAGGAGAGGGTGGATAGGCTGGGACTATTTTCACTGGAGCGTGGAGGGTTGAGGGGTGACCTTGTAGAGTCTTTTAAATCATGAGGGGTATAGATAAGGTGAATGGCAGGTGTCTCTTCCCTAGAGTAGGGGATTTCAAGACCTGGGGACATATTTTTAAGGTGAGAGGAGAACAGGACAAAAAGGACATGAGGAGCAACTTTTTTACACAGAAAATGGTTAGTGTGTGCAATGAACTTCCAGCTACAATGTTTAAAAGACATTTGGTTAAGCAGGAAAGATTTGAATGGGTATGGGCCAAGCACAGGCTAGTTTAGTTTAAGAAAATGGATAGCATGGACTGGTTGGGTGGAAGGACTGATGGTCACAATGAAAGGTTGGTATTTATGGAGAAGATGGGGTAGGGGAGGGGGGAGGAGTAAACAACAGGTGGAGATGGAGCATAATAATTCTCCAGCATTGCACAACACAACAATCTCTACTCAGAACACTGCTAAAATTTGAGAAATGTCAAGGGACTTCAAAAGATTCAGTCAAGCTAAATGGCAAACATGAATTACTCACACAGTTCATGAACATCGCTACAATAGAACTTCTATTAAATATTTACTAAACTCCTAGATTTATTTTAAACAGTCAAGTTTAAAGTCTATTTGGAATCACGGAATCAGACAGCCTAGAATGAGGCTAATCAGCCCATCACATCAGTGCTAGTTCTTTGGAAGAGTTGTTCAATTAGAGGCACTCCCTCACTCTTGCCCCATAGCACCTAACAGTTTCGCTTCATTTATCCAATTTTTGTTCTAAATTTGTGTCCATGCCCTTCACAGATGCAAATTTCAGATCACAGCTGGTTGCTTCATTAAAAGAATGAATCCTTATCTCTCTACCTGGTTGCTGATCCTCCTTCCAATGCAAAATGTCTCTCCGTATTTCCTTACTCACTCCAGACCATATTTCCAGACCTGGGGGACAGGATGAAACGGTAGCAGGAACACCAATGCTGGCAACATGTCTCCCCTAAGTGAGAGAGACAATTTAATTCAGGGGATTAATTTTGGTGCCGGAAACTTTCAGAATGGCTGTGTACGGGTATGTGGTGAGGTTGACCGGAGGTCAGGTCCCATGACCTACAAAGTTCAGGTAGATGATACAGTCCTGGATCACCTGAAAGCTGTTACCTCGCAAGCGGGGCAAAACATACCTGGCCCCTCAGAATAGCCAGAAGGCCTGTCAGAAGCCATAGGCTATCCCCCTCTGTTTAGTGTCGAAGAAACCTCAGAATCTGAGATGGATGCAGCCTCGATACCATTACAGCCAAGAGAAGAAGAGGAAATTCTGCTGAGACGCTCCACATACAAGAGATGGGCTATGGTCTGGTACACACCGCCCATGTCAGAGTCTGAGTCAGAGGACCTGGGGCAAAAACATCGCAGGAATAGCTAGAAGGGAAAGACCAAGCCTACGTCCCCGGACTTAGTGTGGGAGGGATGTAGTGATTGGAACCAGGTGGATCTTGTTAACTATGAAACCCTTGATTGGGGTTGCTAACCTGGGCCAATCAGGAAAGCCCTGGCTGACCGATATCAACAGGAGATTTAGAATCTCCTCAGTTGAGGGGACTGGCTCCGAGCTGGCTGGCCACAGCCAGTGTACTGTGCACAAGTAATTAAAGGGTGACTTGGTGACGGGATACTGGCCTTTGTGCAGTTATTTCAACCTCTTACTCTGAGACTGTCTCTCCGGGTTCTAGACATTTCCCTGATCTCCAGAAAGGGTGAACTATCCGTCCTGCACCTACCCTGGCAAGTGCTGCAAATATTTCATCTATTTCAATGACATCACCTCTCGTTTTTCTAAAATCTATTCAATGAAGACCTGGTCCTCTCAATCTCCCTTCACAGGACAATCCCACCACCTCAGTGTTCATAAAACCCTGTATCCTTCCACAGGAAGAGAAGAGGAGGCCGCTCACTCCATCATGACTGTTCTGGCTGCTTGAGAGAATGACCTAATTCAAACTATCCACTCTCCCGATCCTTTATCAAATTTGCCCAACCATTTCTCCCGTGCTGTTTTAAATTTTTTAATCAAAACCCTTTCGAAAGTTGCACTGAATTGGCTTCCATCGTTGTCGTAGGCACTGCATTCCAGATTGCAACAGATCACTGCGTTAAATTTTCGAAAAGAACTAATAGAGTCATAGAGATGTACAGGATTGAAACAGAACCTTCAGTCCAACTCGTCCATGCCAACCAAATATCATTAATTAATCCAGTCCCATTTGCCAGTATTTGGCCCATGTGCCTCTAAACCCTTCCTATTCATGTACCCATCCAGGTGCCTTGTAAATGCTGTAATTGTACCAGCCTCCACTACTTCCTCTGGCAGTTCATTCCACTCACATACCACCCTCTGCATGAAAAAGTTGCCCCTCAGGTCCCTTTTAAATCTTTCCCCTCTCACCTTAAACCTATGCCCTTTAGTTTTGGACTCCCCTACCCTAGGAAAAGGACCTTGGATATTCACCCTATCAATGACCTGTATAAGATCACCCCTCAGCCTCCAATGTTCCATGGAAAATAGTCCCAGCCTATTCAGCCTCTCCCTATAGCTCAATCTCTCCAACCCTGGCAACATCCTTATAAATCTTTCCTGAACCCTCTGAATTCCCCCTCTGTTGCTGCCTCCTCGCCCCTTAAATTTGCATCCCTCTGCTTAGTTGTAAGTGGTCACAATTCCTCCCTATTTAGCCAATCCAAACCTCTAATAATACATTTTGCAACCTCCCTCCTAAGAAAAGATTCTACTGCCAAACACAGAATTTAATCTGTGATGGTTTAATGAGGAACTCTGCACATCATTGTGTTTTTTTTTGTGTGTGTGTGTGTGGATTAGTTGAACAGCTTGCATGCATTGCACAATCAAGTTGGAGATAAATACCTGTTTTGCAGATCCATTTATATGAATAATTATAGCCATTCCTCCGAAATGACTTAATTTTCATGAAAAGTTCAGGGAGGTATAATTAAACCAAAAGGTAATCAGCATTGTAATCAGAATTATTTTTGTGTCATCACATGCTTGGGGGCCAAAGTAAAACCTTGCAGACTGAAACAGTCAAGTTGGCAGACAGTCGTATATTGGCGGTTCCCCAGGCTGCCAACAAGTTCTGTTCTTGTACGCAGATCAGAACATAATGTAGGACACTATAAAGTAGCCATTTGTAGGTACAGGAAATAATCGTATGTTGAATCTTGAAAACTACACCCCTTTGTAAATTGGGTACCCGCTGTACTGTTGCCAGGACAGTTTCCAAGACCAATATGTTTTGGATCCAACCAGGGATCAGGCTGGTTCAGATCTAATGGTGTGCAATGAGGCAGGTTGAATAAATGAGGTGGGAGTAACAGATCCCTTAGGAAACAGTGATAATTACTTATAGAATTCAGCATTCAATTTCAGAGAACATAAAACATACACAGAACTGTACGGCACAGGAACATGATGCCAAATTAAACTAATCCCTTCTACATGCCCTTGGTCCATATCCTTCCATTCCTTGCGTATTCATGTGCTTATCTAAAAGATGAATGCCCTTATCCTATCTGCCTCCACCACGAACCCTGGCAGTGCGTACCAGATTACTACCACCCTCTGTGCAAAAAAACTTGCCCCTCGATTCTCCTTTGAACTTTCCCCCCTGACTTTAAATGCATGCCCGCTACTATTAGACACTTCAACTCTGGGAGAAAAGATTCAGACCGTCAACCTTATGTATGCATCTCATAATTTTATAGACTTCTATTGAGTCTTCCCTCAGCCTCCACTGCTCCAGAGAAAACCACCTGAGTTTTTCTAACCTGTCCTTATAGCTCATACCCCCTAATCCAGGCAGCATCCTGGTAAACCTTTTCTGCGCCCTCTCCAAAGCCCCCACATCTTTCCTGTAATGTGGTGACCAGAATTAAATGCAATACTCTAAGTGTGGCCTAACCAAAGTCTTTCAAATTGCAACATAACATCCTAACTCTTGTACTCAATTCCCCGGCCAATAAAGACCAGCATGCCGTATGCCTTCTTCACCACCCTACCTACTTGCATGACCACTTTCAGGGAGCTAAGCCATTAACGGTGTATTTTTCCTTAACATTTGATCACCCGAAGTGCAGCACCTCACACTTACCCAGATTAAACTCCATCTGCCATTTCTCCACCCATGTCTGCAACTGATCTATATCCCGTTGTATCCCTTGACAACCTTCTACACTGTCCACAACTCCACTGATCCCTGTATTGTCTGCAAATTTACTAACCCACCCATCGACATTTTCACTTAAGTCATTTATATATATCACAAACAGCAGAGGCGCCAGTACAGATCCCTGCAGAACACCACTAGTCACTGACCTCCAGGTGAAAAATACTCTTCCATCACTATTCTCTGCCTTCTATGGGCAAGCCAATTCTGAATCCACGCGGCCAAGTAACCGTGGATCCCATGCATTTTAATCTTCTGGATGAGCCTACCACAAGGGACCTTGTCATAAGCCTTACTAAAATCCATGTAAACAACAACCACAGCTCTACCTTCATCAATCACCTTCGTCACCTCCTCGAAAAATTCAATCAAGTTAGTTAGACATACCTGCCCTGTACAAAGCCATGCTGACTGTCCCAAATTAGGCCATGCTTTTCCAAATGTGCGTAAATCCTATCCTTAAGAATTCTCTGCAATATCTTCCCAACCACCGAGGTGCGACTCACTGATCTACAGTTTCCTGGATTATCCCTATTTCCTTTCTTGAAAAGAAGGATATTTGCTACTCACCAGTCCTCCAGAACCTCACCAGTGGCTAACAAGGATATAAAGATGTTGGTCAAGGCCCCAACAATCTCCTCTCTTGCATTTCTCAATAACTTGGAGTAAATACCATTGGGCCCTGGGGACTTACCCACCTTAATACTCTTTGAGAGATCCAACACTTCTTTCTTGATCTCAAAATGCCTTAGCATATTAGCATGCTCCACACTAATCTCACTATCCTCCATATCCTTCTCCTGGATGAATACCGATGCAAAGTACTCATTTAGGACCTCACCCACATCCTCTGCCTCCAAGCACATGTTCGCTCCTTTATCCTTGAGTGGTTCTACCTTCTCCCGAGTTATCCTCTTGTTTATAATGTATCTATAGAATGCCTTTGGATTCTCTTTAACTCTACGTGCCAAGGTCATTTCATGGTCCCTTCTTGCTCTCCTAATCCCCTGCTTGAGTACTTCCTCACAGGCCCTGTCCAATTTTAGCTTCCTAAACCTTACATATGCTTCTTTTTACCTTTGGACTAAATTCACAACCTCCCTCGTTATGCAAAGGTCCCTTACATTGTCATCTTTGTCCTTCCTCCTTGCTGGAAGTTGCTGGTCTTGAACTCTCATCAGCAGGTCTTTAAACAATTCCCACATGTCAAATGTGAACTTGCCTGACAACAGCTCATCTCAATTAATACTCCCTAGCTCCTGCCTAATACTGATATAATTTGCTCTCACCCAATTTAGTACCTTCCTACAAGGTCCTGACTTATCCTTGTTCACAGCTATCCTAAAACTTAAGGAGTTGTGATCACTGCTTGCAAAATGCTGTCCCAATGAAAGGTCAGCTACCTGGCCAGGCTCAATAGCCAATACAAAGTCCAGTATGGATGTTCTTGGGTTGGGAGCAACTGTGCTCGGATTAAATAAGGGTAATTACAAAGGAACCAGGGCAGAGCTGGTGGAGTTTAGCAGCAAAAGCAGACAAAATAGTTCACAGTATTCACTTCATTCCTAAAAAGATTCCAAGAATTGAAAGAAAAGCACACAATGTGGCAAAGATTTATGGTAAGTCAGAGAATTGGGAAAGCTTTAAAAACCAACGAAAGATGATCCAAAAAAATGAAGAGGGAGAAAATAAAGTTTGAGGGAAAACATCCATGTAATATCAAGATGGACATCAAGAGCTTCTTTGAGCGTATTAAAGAAAGACAGAAGCCAAGGTCAACATCAGTACCTTACAGAATGAGCCTGGAGAAATAATAATGGTGATCCTGGAAATGGCACAGGATTTGAACAAACATTTTGCACCATCAGGAGGGTGAATGGGGGCACGATATAGCTTTGGCTGAGAAGATTAGGGTGAACTCAAAGAGATTCTTTTAAGTATATTAAAGGAAAAAGAATAACTACAGAGAATAGGACACCTCAAGGACCAAAGTGGACATGTATTTGTGAAACCACAGGAGATGGGCAAGGTCCTCAATGAATATTTCTCTCCTATGTTTACCTTGGAGAAAGACAAGAAGACTTGGGAACTTGGGGAAGTTAGTGGCGATATCTTGGGGACAGTCCATATCACAGTAGAGGTGGTGTTGGAAATATTAGAATGTATGAAGGTAGATAAATCTCGTGGCCCTGACCAGAAATATCCAAGAACACTGTAATAGGCTAGAGAAGAAATTGGGGGGGCCCTAGCTGATATAGTTGCATCATCGTTAGCCACTGATAAGGTCCCCGAAGACCGGACAGTAGCAAATGTTATGCCCTTATTCAAGGGTTGCAAAGAAAAACCTAGGAATTATGGACCAGTAAGTTACTTGAGAAGATTCTGAGGTATAAGATATACATGCATTTGGAAAGACAGGGTTTGATTAGGAGTAGTCAACATAGCTTCATGCATGGGAGATCATGCCTCAAAAATCTGTTAGAGTTCTTTGTTGAAGTGACCAGGAAGGTTGATGAGGGAGGGGCAGTAGATGTAGTCTATATGGATTTCAGTAAGGCCTTTGATAAGGTTCCGCATGGTAGGCTGCTCTGGAAGGTTAGATCGCATGGAACCCAGGGAGAACTGGCAGACTGCATACACAATTGGGTTGATAGTAGGAAGCATAGAGTAATAGTGGAAGGATGCTTGTCGGACTGGAGGCCTGTGACTAGTGACATGCCTCAGGGCTCAATGCCGGGCCCATTGCTGTTTGTTATCTATATCAATGATTTGGAGGAGAATGTACAAGGCATGATTAGTAAGTCTGTGGATGACGCTAAAATAATCGGATCATGGACAGTGAGAAAGATTATCAGAAATTGCAGCAGGATGTTGATCAGCTGGTGAAGTGGGCTGAGAAATGGCAAATGGAGTTTAATGTACATTTTGGAAAGTCAAATCAAGGTAGGAGCTTCATGGTGAACGGTAGGGCCTTAAGGAGTGTAGTGGAACAGACGGACCTTGGAGTTCAGGTGCGCGATTCCCTGAAAGTGGAGTCAGAGGTAGACAGGGAAGTGAAGAAGGATTTTGGCACACTGGCCTTCATCAGTCAGGGCACTGAGTACAGAAGTTGGGAAGATATGTTGCAGTTGGACAGGAAACTGGGGAGGCCACACTTGGAGTATTGTGTTCAGTTTTAGTCACCTTGCTTTAGGAAGGATGTTATTAAACTGGGAAGAGTCCAGCAGAAATTTACAAGGTTGTTGCCAGGACTCAAGGGGCTGACTTATAGGGAGAGGTTGGACAAGCTAGAGCTTTTTTCTTTACGGCAGAGGAGACTGAAGGGGGATCTTACAGAAGTGTATACGATCATGAGAGGCATAGATAGGATGAATGCACTCAGTCTTTTTCCCAGGGTTGGGGAATCAAGGACTAGAGGGCATCAGTTTAAGGTAACAAGGGAAAGAATACATGGGAACCTAAGGGGCAACTTTTATACACAGAGGGTGGTACGCATATGGAATGAGCTGCCAGTGGAAGTGGTTGAGGCGGGTACATTAACAACGTTTAAAAAGCATTTTAATACATGGATAGGAAAGATTTAGAAGGATATGGGCCAAGTGCAGGGAGATGGAATTTGCGTGCATGGACGTTTTGGTCGACATGGACCAGTTTGGGCCAAATGACCTGTCTCCGTGCTGTAGGGCTTTATGACTTTACCTTCACAGTAAAAGACAACAGTAGTTCTCCAAAATTACTAAATAATTAAGAGGCAAAAGGAGGAGAAAAAATAAATACTATAACTAGCACAAGAGAAAAAGTACAAGGGATATCAATGGGTTTAAAGACCAATAAGGTTGCAGCCTAGGACATTAAAGTAAGTTGCTACAATAATAGTAATTGCACTGGTTGTGATCTTCCAGGAATGCTGGATTCTGGAAAAGTCCCAGAGGACTGGAAAACTGACAATGTAACAACAGCGGTGGTGGAAGGAGTATGGAGTCTCTTTAAGTTATATCTTTTCTAAAATTATTCTTAAACTATTCAAAACGGTGCAGGAATCATGGCGACAGTGGAACCTTTTCACTGTAAAATACACATGACAATAAAATCATTCATCTGTTCATTCACTTTATTTAAAAAGGGAGGTAGACAAAAATGGGCAATTATAGGGCAGTTAGCTTGACTCTTGTTGAGAAAATTTTAAAGTCTGTTAAAAAGGATATAATAACAATACGTTTGGTAATACATCACATGACCAGGCAGAGTCAGCATGGCTTCATGAAAAAGAAATTATGTCTGACAAATTTACTAGAATTCTTTAAGGAGGTCACAAACAGGATAGATAAAAGGGGAAACAGAGGATGTAACATTTCTGGATTTTCAGAAGGCATTTAATGAAGTATATTACTTTACTTGATAAGATAAGAGCCCATACTGTTGGATGTAGTATTTTAGTATGTATAGAGCAGTCGTTAACAAATAGCAGACAGAGAGTTGGGATGGGCGGGGGAGGTCATTTTCAGGAATGGCTACCTGCAATAAGTATTGTCACACAAGGATCAACGCTGGAGGCACAACTGTTTACAATAATGAGGTCAACCCAGTGGACCTCATAGAACATGAGTTCTTTGACTGGGGCTGTTAACCTGGTACATCAGGGAGCCCTGGCTGACAGATATAAACAGGAGTGTCAGAGGTTTTGCTCACTCCGAGAGTTGGCTCTGAGGGAGCTGGATCAGTGTCAAGGGGTCTCCATGTGTAAATAAGGGGTGACTTGGTGACAGGATACCGGCTTCTGTGGAGTAATTTCAATATATTCAAGATTTAGATGAGCAAAGTAATGGACGACAGCCAAGTTTGTGGATGACACTAAAAAGGTGGGAAGGCAAGTGGTAAGGATGATTCAAAGAGTGTGCAGAGGGAGATAGAGAGATGAAGTGAATAGGCAAAAGCTTGGCAATTGGAATATAATGTGAGGTTATGCATTTTTGCAGAGAGGAAAAAGAATCTGAATACTATTTAATGGAGAAAGACTGCAGAAAGTTATGGAACAGATGGATTTGGGAGTCCCTGTCCATGAATTTCAAAAAGCTAGCATCCAAGTTCAGTGGTTAATAGGGAAGGCAAATGGATTGTTGGCCTTTATTTCAAAGAGAACGGAATCTAAAAGCAGGAAGGTTTAGCTAAAACTATTCAAGGCACTAGTCAGACCACAGCTTGAATACTGTTAACAGTGTGGGACCCTTTGTCTCAGGGAAAATATACTAGCATTGCAGGCAGTCCAGAGAAGGTTCACTCGGCTGATACCAGGTATGAAGGGATTGCCTTACGAGGAGAGGTTGAGCAGGTTAGGCCTGTATCTCTGAACCAAGCCTTTTTGCTGAAGGGAACCTGCTTTCGCAATTTTATTGCTTCGTGCCAAGGTAGCAAACTCTGCTGAAAATCAGGAATTCAGTCAGAAATTATGCTACTTTTTGCCTCCTGGATGTCCATAGTTTAATAACAGCCTTTCTTGCTTTCTCCCCAGTAATGCCTTGCCCCAACAATTAGAATCTCCATTCTCATCCTCTGAAAGATAGTCACTAGCTCTTTACCTTTTTAAATACCTGTAGAAACTGGAGCTATTGATTTTATGTTTCTAGCTCACTTCCTCTCATGATCTAATTTCTTCCTTCTGGTTAATTCTTTTGTCACGCTATAAATTCTGACCAATTATCTGACCTGGCATTGAGCAATTATATGCTTTCTCTTCACGTTTGATCAGTTCTTCAGTTAACTATAGATGGTGAGTCCTCCCCTTAGAATTTTCCTATGTTGTAGGAGTACACGTATTCTAAGTATTTTGTTGTATCCCATTTTTTTCCCTGAATATCATTCATCTATATCTGAGCTGATTCTGTAATCTGATATCCTGAACCAATGTTATTTCTAACAATGCAAAAATGCCATCCTTGATTAACAGTGCTACCTCTCAACAATGATCTAGCTTTCTATTCTTCTTCAATGTCATATCAGCTTCACTATTCAGGGCCCAATCCTTGCTATCCTGTAACAGCTATCTGATCACATTTATTTAATTCAAAGTGCATGATCAATTTATTTACTTTGTTATGAATGCTACGCACATTCAGATGCAGAGCTTTTGAATTTTGATTTTTTTTTACCTTTATGATATGTAGTCTTGACTGTAATTTTAGGTTTATTTTCTCCGTCCCTTCCTCCCATTCTCTGACACTCAATTCTCATGTTAATATTGTCCCTGTGCAACACCCATTTCAGATAAGCTCCTTCCCATTTCTGAACACTTCTCCAGTCTTCTAAATAAATCATACCACCAAAGCTGCCTGCCCATCGCTCCGACTCCAGCCCATTGCCCATTCTGTAAAGACTGTCACCTTTTATTTTTCTACTGCTTTTTAAAATTGTGGACTAAAATGAGAAAGAGCTGTTTTAAAACCAGTGTACTGTTTGAACAAACAGTGATTGAAGTTTGAATGATTAGGAGTCAAAGGTATATGCAGACGCAGCTTTTGTTAGCAACAAGACATTGCTTGGTTTATGGACTAGTAATCAATTATCAGTGAGAGTGACCTTTTGCCTACTAACAACTGTAATTTGGTTCTCAGGTAACTGAACAACTTGGAGCTGGAAACAAGATACAGAGAGAGAGGGAGAGAAAGAAGTGTTCAGTTCATCGCCAGCTCGGAAACAGTCTCTCTGTTTTCTGCAGTCAAAACTCATTGGCATACTGCATGCCGTTCTGGTCTCCCTGCTAGACAAAGGATGTTGTGAAACTTGAAAGGGTTCAGAAAAGATTTACAATGACGTTGCCGGGTTGGAGGGTTTGAGCTAAAGGGAGAGGCCGAATAGATTGGTGTTATTTTCCCTGGTGCATCAGAGGCTGCGGGGTGACCTTATAGAGGTTTATAAAATCATGAGGGGCATAGATAGGTGAATAGCCAAGGTCTTCTCCTTGGGGTGGGGGAGTCCAAAACTAGAGGGCATAGGTTTAAAGTGAGAGGGAAAAGATTTAAAAGGGACCTAAAGGGCAACTTTTTCACGCAGAGGATGGTGCATGTAAGGAATGAGCTGCTAGAGGAAGTGGTGGAGGCTGATACAATTACAACATTTAAAAGGCATCTGTCTGGGTACATGAATAGGAAGGGTTTGGAGGGATATTGGCCAAATGCTGGCAAATGGGACTAGATTTATTCAGGATATCTCGTCAGCATAGACGAGTTGGACTGAAGGGTTTGTTTCTGTGCTGTATATCTCTATGACTCATTGTAAACCTGAAGAAATCCTGCAACCACTGTTACAAGCTGTGACTTATAACTGATAGGTCAGAGACATTTTAGAAGTGAACTGGCTACTGTGTGCATCCTACTAATCAGTAGAAACATTCAGAGAAGGATGACTGAATCAAAGTGTTGGCCAGCAGAAGAGTTACAAGGGTCATCTTAGCAAAAGAACCTGGGAAAAAACACTATAGAACTGGCTTTCCAGTTTTATATGTCTACCCATAATCTATTTTACCCAAGCTATTTATTTGTCTGTGTAGAGGTAAAGGGGAGATTATAAGGGGATTAGAGTTTTAATTAGCCAGAAGGAAAAAACCAGTGAAACCTGCGAATGACACATACTGCTCCGACCCTCAAAACAGTGCTCCAGAATGAGCAGTGCATTCACTTCCCCAGCATTACTGTTTCTTTAACCGATTTTTTTTCTCTCTTGTTAGAATTGTTATATGTCAACAGTTTATAACTGTTTACCTATAGCTACCATCTGTTTACTTATAATGTATACCAATTCTTATTCAGTACAGAAACCTGGGCCAAGCTTTCTCTCAACCTGGGAAAGAAAGTCAGGTAAACTGGGCAGCTCTGCATACTTCATACAAGCTTTGGCTTTCGAGGTGGCTCTGGGAACAGCTAGCTTCGATTTCCAACATGCTAACCCTGTGAGGTGTAAGAATTCTATGTAAGACTCCAGTTCAGGATCCTCTCTTTACATCCCAGCTCTGATTCTGGTCAAAGATGCGAACAATGGCTGGGGGAGGGGTGGGGGGTGTAGAGAGAGAGAGAGAGAGAGAGAGAGTGGAATGCTCAGACACCATTTCACTTTGACTGTGCAGTCTGGCGAGACATTAAAAAGTGTTTCTTAAATGCAAACAGCTTTCTCTTTGACGGCACAGGGAAATAGAATCCAGGAGCCTGACGAGCAAGTGGCAACGGAACTCAATTTAACTGGGTCACCAACATTAGGACAATGTTGGATTGTGTCCAGTTATGTTCATCGTTTGCTTGAGGGCAGGAAAGCCAGAAATACATTTATGTAAAAGGAACAGTGAAGTGTTGCTGGTTGTCCTCAACTCGTGAACATTTCTATCTATCAATGTGACATCACTTTCGTGAGAGTCAAAATTTAGATAACACTATTGTAGGACAGCTCCGGATCAATGAAGTCAGGAGAAAGCTCCTTATGCAAAGCATGGTGAGAATGGGGAAACTCACTGGGCGTTGGTCAGGGCAAGCAGTGTGGATGGATTTGTCACTTTGAGGCCAATTAAGTGAACCACATTGCTGTGGGGTCTGGAGTCACATGTAGGCCAGACCGCACGGGCAGAATTCCTTTCCTTAAAGACATGGGTGAGGCAGACGGAGGTTATGGGGGGGAGCGAGCTTACAACAATTGACTGTGGTAACATAGAATTATAAAATCCCTACAGTGTGTAAGCAGTCATTCGGCCCACCAAGTCCACACCAACCCTCCGAACAGAACCCCACCCGGATCCACACCCCTAGCCTAACCCTGTAACCCTGTACTTCCCATAGCTAATCCACCTGGCCTGTAAGTCCACGGACACTATGTGCAATTTAGCATGGCCAATCCACCTGTCCTGCATATCCTTGGACTGTGGGAGGAAACCGGTGCACCCAGAGGAAACCCACGCAGACACGGGGAGAACGTGCAAACTCCACACAGACTGTGGAATCAAACCCAGGTCCCTGGTGCTGTGAGACAGCTGTGCAAATCATTGTGTCACCCATGGAAGTGCTGGAAAATGGGATAAAAATAATAAAGTGATTGCTTTTGACCAGCACAGACTCAATGGGTAAATCTCTGTGACTCTATGCCTGTATCTTTTTGTTGCCCCCTGGGGTAAGGAGGTAGTTAAGGGTGAGTATGGTAAAGGCCATAAATTGGGTTTGAACAGGCTTTGAGAGGCTTTCTGCTTCTTTCTTCTGTCCCAAACCCCAAAGGAGGTTGGGAATGGATTTTTACCCTTGTACCCAAGCTGTACACCTCATGGCAAATGTTTAGCACTACAATGACAAATACTCAAGAACAAAGAGTATGCCAGTCCTTTGAGTCTCAGTTATTTCAAGGCCTGAGGTGAGAGATATATCTGAAGGACTGAAAAAAAAATTGAAGGAAATGGAAAATCATTAAATAACAAAAATCTATGCAGTAACAGAGTCTGCACGAAGCCTCCAAAACTGCATCACCTAGCATTTACATTTACCAAAGCTGATCTGCTCTATTCACAATCAATGGAAATGTTTTCATCTGTGGTGCATTCCATCAAAGAAGAACACTCGAATGAACAGTAAAAGCATTCAATTCAGCCATATAAAGGATGACCTCGATTATATGAATCCCATTTTGCTCCGGAAAGCTAAAATTGCAGGGCCACAGAATACAAGGACACTGATTCCCACAAAAAGGCTCAAAACGAGAGAAAAGAGAAAGCAAATGGAACACGAAGTACTGCGATGAGTTTCCGCATTGTGGCAAGACAGGCTTATCATTTGTTTGATTGACACTGCATGCATATTGTAGGGGTGCGGGGGAGCAGTGTGGAGATTTTCTTATGAAATAGAAGCAGAGAAAACGTGAGCAGGAGTAGGCCATTCAGCCCACTGCGTCCACTCTGCCATTCATTGCGATTGCGGCTAATTATCCAGCTCAAGTAACCAGTTTCACGCTTCCTCCCCTATACCCTGCGAAACCTTTAGCCGCCAAGAATGACAACCAACTCTCTCTTGCAAACATTTAGCATTTCGGCATTCAATGAAGTCTTGTGCACCCATCAAAGAATCACCTTCATATCCCTGGGAACAGGAGCCCAGCCTTGTACGTGTTTGGCCCTGCATCCTATATTTAAGCCTTCCTGATCAAACGCAGTCATTGTACAACGGCCCACCATGCCGACTGGCCCCCACATGTCTTTCCTTACACAAGTGGCTCAGTGCCTTGCTGGCTGTGAAGTGCTCTCCTGAGGAGGTGTGAGGTGCTACATAAATATGTTTCATCACAACCTGCGATGGCTCATTTCCTCTCCACCTCAGAAACCAAAAGCCACTCCCTGCCCTCACTGTACCTTGGCCAACGCCCACCCCATCAACAATCATCCCCCCGCCAACCCCGTCCCTTGGGATTGGTCAGCAAGGTAACTCTGATTGGCCAAGGTATTGCCGCAGAGAAAGTGACACGGAATCACATGCTCCCCAAACTCTCAGGTTGCACAAAATAGAAGGAAATGTAATCACCGTCCTATTTCCCTGTGGTCTAAATTGTTGTTCCCCTTTCAAATTTGGCATTCTTGCATTTGTCCTGATGAGGGCAAGACGGAACGCACCATAGCACTTGGCGATATTCAAATGAAAGGATCACAGGTGACATGAGGTAGAGTAGTTTGCCTAGCTCTGCAGAAGAAGGCAACCATTTGCAAAACTGCCTAACACCTTCACATATCATCTATTCACTTCAAATAAAGTCGCCGAACAACACAATACTTGAACAAGTCAACTGCCCAACAACAGCAGCAGACACATGGTGAGCGTGTCCAGAAGTGAAGCTATTTTTGCTCTTCACGGTGCTCAGAAACAATTAAAGAGGTCTGCGCCTGCTAAATTTTAAACAAAATACTTTATTTTTATTGTTGTGATCCCTTTAAATTATCCCACGTCCTGTGCAACAGTGGGTTGTTCAGTCTGACTGGCTCACACTACACACCAGCCTCCTACGTACTGACAAATGGATTAGGAGCAGGCTATTTTGCCCCTCTTTCCTGCTCCTCCATTCAATAAGATCATGGAGGATCTGACTGTGGCTTCAACTCCATATTCCTCACTGGTGTTGTTGAACAGATGGAGGGAGTGCAGGTACATAGTTCATTGAAAGTGGCATCACAGGTAGACAGGGTGGTGAAGAAGGCATTTGGCATGCTTGCTTTCATTGGTCAGTGCACTGAGTACAGGAGTTGGGACATCATGTTACAGGGGTACGAGACAGTAGTGAGGCCACATTCGGACTACTGCATACAATTCTGGTCGCTTTGCCATAGTAAGGATGTTATTAAACTGGGAAGGGTGCAAATAAGATTTACAAGGATATTACCGAGTCTGGAAGGTTTGAAGTACTGGACGAGACTGTATTGGCTCGGACTTTTTTCCCCGGAGAGTAAGAGGCTGAACTTATAGAGGTTTACAAAGTCATGAGGACTACAAATAAGGTGAATAGCCAAGGTCTTTTCCCCAGAGTAGGGGAGTTCAAAACTGGAGGGCATAGGTTTAAGGTGAGAGGGGAAAGATTTAAAAGGGACCTGAGGGGTAATGTTTTCATGCAGAAGGTCATTTATATATGGAATGAGCTGAAGAAGAAGTGGTAGGAGCGGATACAGTTACAACATTTAACAGACATTTGGACAGGTACAAGGATAGGATAGGTTTAGAGGGATACAGGCCAAACACAGGCAAATGGAACTAGTTCAGTTTAGGAAACCTGGTCATCATGGACGAATTAGGTTAAAGGGCCTGTTTCTGAGCTGTATGACTCTGACTCTCTGTGACTCTACCCCCATCACCAATAACCACTGACTCCTGCATTAGTCAAGAATTTATCTACCCGCATCTTTGAGTAATCAATGATCCCACTTTCACTGTTCTCTAAGTACCAAACATACGATCCTCTAAGAGAAAAAAATCCTCCTCCTCTCAGTATTAAATGGGGGCCCTTTATTTGTAAATAGTGTCCCCCATTTCCAGACTCTCCCATAAGGGGAAACACCCTCTCAGTGTACATCTGGTTTCCATAAAAATCACCTCCCGATCTTCCAAATGCCAATGACCATAGGCCCAGCCTGTTTAACCTTACTTTGGAGGATAAGCCTCAAGGCCAGGAATCAGTCAAGGGAATCTTCTCTGCACTGTTTCTAAATGCATTGGCTGTCTTCTTTAAATAAGGCGACTAAAACTCCGCAGACTGTCCCAGATGTGGCCCCACTAGTGCACTTGTACAACTGTCGCTTAAACATTGCCGTTGTGATGTCCACGCCCTTCCTTACACCTGTCTTCATCTCATATCTTGTCAAACAAAGAGACCTGGGGGTGCGGGATCACAGTTCCTTGAAAGTGGAGTCGCAGGTAGGCAGGGTGGAGAAGCAGACGTTTGGTACACCTGTCTCTATTGGCCAGTGCATTGAGTATAGGAATTGGAATGCCATGCTGCAGCTGTACAGGACATTGGTGAGGCCACTTTTGGATTGCTGCATGCAATTCTGGTCTCTCTGCTATAGGAAAGATGTTATGAAACTTGAAACGGTGCAGAAAAGATTTACAAGTGTTTTGCTGAGGTTGGAGGACTTGAAACATAGGAAGAGACTGAATAGGTTGGGCTGTTTTCCCTGGCAGGTTGGAGGCTGAGAAGTAACCTTTGGAGAGGTTTATAAAATCATGACGGGCATGGATAGGGTAAATGGACAAGGTCTCTTTCCCAGGGTGAGGGAGTCCAAAACTAGAGGGCATAGGTTTAAGGTGAGAGGGAAAAGCTTTAAAAGGGACCTAAGGGTCACCTTTTGTACACAGAGGGTGGTGTGTGTATGGAATGAGCTGCCAGAGGAAGTGGTGGAGGCTGGTACAAATACAACATTTAAAAGGCATCTGGATGGGTACATGAATAGGAAGGGTTTAGACAGATATGGGCCAAATACTGGCAAATAAGACTAGATTAATTTAGGAAACCTGGTCAGCATGGATGAGTTGGACTGAAGGGTCTGTTTCCATGCTATACAACTCTATGGCTCTATATCTTCAGCATGTCTTTCCACCCATGTCTCCTTGCGATTACTCCTGCCATCGCCTTAGCCTGTAAAGTACTTTCAGACAGCTTTTACTGTTCTTTACTGTTGAATAAACTTGTTTGGCCACTAAGACTTAAAACTAAGTTCACTGTCTTTCATTCTGTCATCTTCCAAGCACGACGATGATATATCCAAAGGTCCAGCCTTCCAACTCATTATTCGAGCTGTCAAGTATGGCTCATTGGGCACCGTTCATAGTTCGCTAGGCTAATCCTGGGTCTTACAAGGAGAGGTTGAGTAGGTTGGACCTGTACTCATTGGAATTTAGAAGAATGAGAGGCGATCTTATTGAAACATAAAATTCTCAGCAGACTTCACGGGATAGATACAAAGAGGCTTGAGGGACAGTCTAGGACCAGAGGGCATAGTCTCAGAATAAGGGGTCATCCATTTAAGACAGAGATAAAGAGGAATTGCTTTTCTCAGGGGTAGTGAATCTGTGGAATTATTTATTAGAGAGGGCAGTCAAAACTGAGTCATTGAGTCAAGGCTGAGATTGAATTTTAATCAGGAAGGGAATCAAGGGTTATGAGGAATAGGTGGTAAAATGGAGTTGAAGATTATCAGATCAGCCATAATCGAACTGAATGGCAGATCAGGCTCAATGGGCTGAACGGTCTACACTGATACTTTATGGTGTTATATTCATGACTTGACCTGACTTGAGGTTGAGAACATGACTTGAAACTTGGAAGAATTAGAGGCAGCAACTTTCTTGAAACATACAACACTCTTAGGGGGCTGGGCAGGGTAGATGTGGAGAGGTTGTTTCCCTTTGTGGGAAAGTATAGGCCCAGAAGTCATCATCTCAGGGTAATGGGGCCACCCGGGTAGGACAGAGATGAGGGAAGGAATGGCTGACACTCTTCAACAAACATGGCTAGAACAGACTACCTGTGCCATAATTAGTGCTGTTTCTGATATCTTGCTGGTTTGCCACATCTCCTACATTGCCGCCCGACAATGTTGCAGGGTGGGGTGGAGGAAGCAGCCTTGTTGTGAGGTTTGAGGCGGGGCACTCGCATTGCCTCTTCCAGTGGATGTCCAGCCAAACTGTTCCACTGATTTGGCAAGGACAGCACTCCTTGTCTGGCCCTCCCCACTCCGCCAGACCTGAGACTTCAGGATGAGGTGGTGGGTGTCCTGCACAGGAGGAGGCTATGGCTGGTGTTGGAACAAGATCCTTGGGAGTCCCAGGATCACGAAAGGGTGGGAGTGTTTTTTTTTCTCTGACCTCCTTCGAGAGCAGAAAATTCCAGCCTAGATTTCAAAAGCCAAATACCTCTGGGTGGTCCAACAATCCTGAAGGGTGCTACATAAATGCAAGTCTTTTTTGCACGCTATTCCATCACCATCACCTGTTCCTGCAGCATAACTGCTTTCCAGCTCTGTCTCTCTATTTGACTCTCTTTCTGTTCCCCCACCCCCGACTCTCTCTCTCCTTCATATTCTGTCTCTGTCTGTCTATCTTTCTGTCTGTCTGTCGCTCTCGTCTGTCTTCTCCTGTCTTCTTCTCTGTCCACCGCTCTCTCTGTCTGACCCCTTGTTCTTTTCTCTATCTGGGTCTCTCTCACTCTCAACTACTCTGCCTATCTCTGTGTGTGTGTCTCTCTCTCTTTCCAGTTCTCCTTTTCTCTCTCTGTCTATTTCCCTCTCTCTCAGCCTGTCCTTCTGTCTAGCTCTCTCCATCTCTGCCTGTCTGCCTCTCTTCTCTCTCCCGCTGTCTTTGTCTCTCTTTTACACTCACCCGGTCTGTCAACATCTTTCTCCCTGTCTCTCTCTCCCTCTCCCTCTCACTCTCAGTCTACTTGACCAGTTGCCTGTAATTCCAAAATCACAGCCAGATGGGAAGAAATTATTTATTATTAAAATTAGAATTAAATTATGTATAAAAATAATGTGCCCTATTTCAGAGATGCCCCCGAAAACGGTAAAACCAATGTGCCAGCACACACAGCAGTCAACGATACAGAACATTCAGGCATGTTCTGCAAGCACCATTTTATTTCTGGAAGGATAATGTCATAGATTTTGAGATTAAACAGCCCAACAAAAAATGTGTATAATCCTGATACAGGCCGGATCATTGCTCCCTCTCCAGAAGGAGGTGGAGGAGATGATGTGCGAGATGGTTTTTAAAACGTTGGGGTTTTTATTTTTCTGCTTATGATTTCTTGCAGAAAACAGAACAACTAAACTGACTAAATGACCCCACACCTCAAACATACCCCTCCCCGCTCCGTGACAAAACATCGAGATTACCAACAAATTTGCACTTTAACAGGACTCAGAACCCACGTAAGTAAACCACGCAATAACTGAGATGTCATACTTGAAAAGGAAAAGGCAAGATTGCATCTCTGACAGCCAGTGGACCGAAGGGATTTAGATTTAGGTTCAGGTTTTATTGTCACGTGTACTCAAGTACAGGGTACCTGAGTATAGTGAAAAGTGGACAATCTTAGGTACAAAGTGCCTAGGTACAAAATCTTAATTACAGAAGTAGAAAAATAAAGAAATAAGTTAAAAGGTTCAGCACTACAATCTTCTTAGAATTAAAAGTAGAAAAATAAAGAAATAAAGTTAAAAAGTCAAACATTACAGTCCTTTCCTAAGCCAGGGGCCAGCAGATGCTTCAAGCTGGGCTTTCTCCAAGAGGGCTCACTCTCACCTGCGCTGGGCATGCTTTCCCATGTTGGGCTAAGATCTGCCTGTGCTCACCAGCTGCCTTCGTTGACGGCTGCCACTGCTGACCTTAATCGGGCATGACCAGACTTCACCTCTGCTGGCAAGGCTTTGGCCCCGACTGCCTCTGCGCCAATTCTTCTGCTGCCACCATCCCTCGCCACCGGCCACCGCCTCGCTGCCACCATCCTTCGCCACCGGCCACCGCCTCGCTGCCACCATCCCTCCCAAACGGCCACCGCCTCGCTGCCACCATCCCTCACCACCAGCCACCGCCTCGCTGCCACCATTCTTCACCACCAGCCACTGCATCGCTGCCACCATCCCTCGCCACCGGCCACCGCCTCGCTGCCACCATCCCTCGCCACCGGCCACCGCCTCGCTGCCACCAGCCAGGCTCATGCTGGGCCCCAGCCACTGCCACGCTCCATTGCCGCGTTAGCTACCTCGCTACAGAGTCCTGGTCTGGTACCGCTCCGGGCATCAATTAAGCCATGATGCCACGGGCCATGGCTAACCCATCTCGCACAGTGAAGTGCAGGTTGAATTTGCCATGTTTGTTGCAGACGGAACATTCCTAGGGTAGATGAAGGTTTGTTATTTTTTCCCTCTTTTACTTTCTCAATGTGGGCAGTCACTGGACCATTGTCCCTTGAACTGAGCAACTTGCTCACCCGTTCCAGAGGGCAGTGAAGAGTCAACCACTGCCGCTGCAGGGTGTGGAGTCACGTGAAGACCAGGCCGGGTAAGTATTTCCTCCTGGCAGCAGACACAACAGGAGTGATGACTATGCCAGCACTGTGGTACTGTATATATTGTGCCAACAGGTGAAGCTGCCTGACAGTGTGATGCCACCCATACAGCACTTGGAGTAACTCTCACCTCGCGATGAAAACCAGTTGCATTCACACCCACAGCATTACGCACACAAGTCTGAGAAGGAGTGCCTGACTGTACTGGTCATCCTGCCATAGGAAGGATGTCATTAAACTGGAAAGGATGCAAACAGCATTTACAAGGATGTTACTGAGACTGGAGGGTTTGAGTTATGCAAAGAGGCTGAATAGGCTAGGACTTCTTTCCCTGGAGCATCAGAGGCTGAGAGGTGACTTTATAGAGGTTTATTAAATCATGAGGGGCATGGATGAAATGAATAGCCAAGGCCTTTTTCCCAGGGTAGGGGAGTCCAGAACTGGAGGACACAATCCCCTTACTAATCAAGAACCTATCTGGCTCTGTCTTAAAGACACTCAATGACTAAGCCCACAACCTTCTGTGGCAACGTGTTCCAGACAGGGAAAAGGGGAGGGGAAAGATTTAAAGGGACCTGAGGGGCAACTTCTTCCACACAGAAGATGGTAGATGTATGGAATGAGCTGCTGGAGGAAGTGCTAGAGGCTAAAAGGACATTTGGACAGGTACAAGGACAGGAGAGGATGAGTGGGAAATGGGCCAAATGCAGGCAGGTTCAGTGGACTGGTTGGCCTGAAAGGTCTGTTCCTGTGTTGTTTGACTCTATTGCCCTTGCTGTGAGCACTACAATCACTACCTGCTTGGAAAATGGACACTGCTGGAGAAATTCGACCACAAATCACTTTGAAGCGTCATTCTGAAACCGCTCCAAAGCGCCTGGAAATAAGACAACACTTTGTTTGCAGAGCTGTCACTTGGAAGTGAGATGCGAAGTAAGGGAAACAGATATACTTCAGCAAAGCTGCACTCCCTCTGAAATGAGTGTCAATACAGGGTGTGGAATCTTCCAAATCCAACCAAAAGCAATGGCGTGGCCATTATAACTAACAGAAAGTGTCTTGCTCAGATCAAGGCAACCGTAAATGAGATGCAACTCTCTGCGTGCCACAGGAAGTAGGAATGAAAGAATGGCCCGAAACCATCAAGGACACATCCATTCCTCTGAGAGTATTGAGCGTGCTCAGAGAATGTGGTTGCCCTCCAAGATGGCATCGTTGCAAAGGTGTGAGAGTCATTACACTTATGGAGGCAAACATTGTGAATATTGTGAGCAGTTTTGGACCCCATATCCAAGGAAGAATGTGCTGGCCTTGGAGGAGGACCAGAGGAAGATCGTAAGAATGATCCCGGGGAAGAAAGGCTTGTGATATGAGGAGCGGTTGAGGACTCTGGGTCTGCTCAATGGATTTTAGAAGGACGTAGAGGAATCTCATTGAAACTTGAGAGGTCTGGATAAAGTGGACATGAAGAAGATGTTTCCATGAGTAGAAGAGACAAGGACCGGAGGGCACAGCATCAGAGTTAAGGACCAAACTGTTGAACTAAGGTGAGGAGGAATTCCCTCAGCCAGAGGGTGTTGAATCTGTGAACACATTGCCACGGAAGGCTGAGGAGGCCAAGTCATTGAGTGTCTTTAATACAGAGTTAGATAGGTTCTTGATTAGTATGGGGACCACGGGTTACAGGGAGAACGCAGGAGAATAGGACTGAGAAACATATCAGTGCTAATCCAATGGCAGAGCAGACTCAACAGTCCAAATGGCCTAATTCTACTTCCAAATCTTATGGTCTAAAAATGCTGAAATCCATCCACACAAGGCATCAAGGAATTCAGTTTAGTCTGAGTAAGTCAAGAGAAGTGGCTTACTGGCCAAATATAGGCAATGCAATAAAGGATCACACTAACCAGTGCAGTGCTTATAAGAAAAGCCAAGCTAAGTGAGTTAAGGGGCTGCTCTTTACTCACGGTAAACTAGGAAAGACCAGAAGGTCTAGGCCCAAAACGTCAGCCTTCCTGCTCCTATGATGCTGCTTGGCCTGCTGTGTTCATCCAGCTCTACACCTTGTTATCAAAGACCAGAAGGTACATGTGTGTGTTAACCTTTATACAGACTTCCTTTACAGAAGGTGACTTGCAACTGAAAATGATAGCATCCACAATTTATTTCATGACAAGGGCAAATATTTGTAGAAATGCATTTGTGAATGGCTGCCTTTTGCGTAACATGGTTTGCCATAGTCATGAGATCTCTGAGCCACACCTGGAAACAGAATCCATTTGTATCCACTGCATGGGACATCTCACAGCCTGAAAATTAACTACATAGCATGATCGCTTATATTTTAAAGTCCTAAAAAGATATTTTTATCCAATTGCACACTGAACCTCCGATCGCTTAAGCTCCAATTATGTTAACCAGCACTTTATGAGGTACTTTGTAAAATACTTCCTTAAAATCCATGTGGATAACATCTGCCACATTTTCTTCATCAACCTTCTGTGTTACTTCATGAATAAAAAAAGTCAATTGGATTATTTAAGCACAATCTGCCTTTTACAAATCTCTGCTGGGTCTCTTTAATTGACTCAAGCTTCTCCAATTGCCTGCTGATTTCTTTTCCCTGGTTATTGTTTCTAGAACCTTACCAATTACTGGTATTAAGCCGTAGCTGCTAGGGCTGTTCTTACATCCTCTACTTGAGTGAGCCTGTCACACTCACGAATCTTCTGGCACCCTCAGGAAATTTCGAAAATTACACCAAGCCAATTGGATGAGGTGATTTATCTACCACTGGTATAGTCAGCATTTTTGCTCTTATTTCATATTTCAAGCATCCACAGGATTTTGTGTTTTGTTTTGTAAGAACTCTAGCCATGTCCTGTGCCTCTAAGCCAATATCACCTTCTTTGTCCCTAACAGGGCTAGCTCCACATCTTGCTAGCCGCTTACTATTCACATGCTTATGAATCTTGAGTTCCCTTCTATATTGACGGCTATTCCGTTCTTATATTCTCTCCTTGCCAGTCTTATTTTTCTCTGTTTTTCTTAAAATTCATTCATGGAATGTGGGCATTGATGGCTACACCCAGTATTTATTGTCCATCCCTAATTGCCCTGGAGGTTGTGGCGGTGAGCCACCTTTCTAAATCACTGTAGCCCATGTGGAGTAGGAACACCCACAGTGCTGTTAGAGAGGGACACCCAGGGAGAGTTAAAAAAAGAGCGATTTATTTTCAAGTCAGGATGGTTAGTGGCTTGGGGTGGGGGATGGGGGTTATCTTTTAGTGTTTCCATGTATCTCCTGCTCTGTACCTTCTAGACAATCAGAAGAGATACTGGCAAAAGATGCTTGGTGAGTTGCCTTAGTGCACACTGCTGCTACTAACAGTCAGTGGTGGATGGAGTGGACGTGATGCCAACCAAGTGGGCTGCTTTGTTCTGGACAGTGTCAAACCTCTTGAACACTGTTAAAGCTACACCCATCCAGGGCAAATGAACAGTCACACTCCTGACTCGTGCCTTGTAGATGGTGGACAGGCTTTGGGGAGTCAGGAGGTGAGTTACTCGCTGCAGTATTCCCAGCCTCTGACTTGATCTTGTAGCCATATCATTTATATGAGTTGATCCAGGTCAGTTTTTGTCCAAAAGTAACCCGACCGCCAGGATGTTAATAGTGATTGATTCTCCCATCTCTCAAGCCAATAGTACTCTGCCTGGTTCTCACTTGACATATATCAACAACTTCCTCATAATTAGAATCCTAGAATCCCTACAGTGCAAAACAGAGGCTGTTCAGCCCATCGGGTCTGTACCAACCCTCCAAAGTACATCCCACCCAGACCCCATAACCCTACGTTTCCCATGTCTAATCCACCTAGCTTGCACATCATTGCACACTATGGGAAATTTCACATGGCCAATCCACCTAACCTGCACATCACTGGACTGTGGGGGGAAACTGGAGCATCCAGAGGAAACCCACACAAATACAGGCAGAACGTGCAAACTCCACACAGACAGTTGCCCGAGGCTGGAATCAAACCCAGCTCTCTGGCACTGTGAGTCTCACCATCGAGCCACTGTTCTGTCCTTAAACACTTGCTTCCCTTGTCATCCAAGGAAGTCTGCTATTGGTTCCTGTACCTTCAACCTTCCTTGTGGTATTCCAGATAAATGATTTACATTATCCCAGACAGCTGGCAAAAGTTCCTGTGAACAGCTGGTGATCCACACTGGCACTGTTTTACCCATAGTAACTACGTCTGGCTTTTCCCAGTCTTGCTCGCTTCTCGACGGCCGATGCATTCCCACCCCATCCTACACCAATTCTGATCCCTCCCGAGCATTCAGCATTTACCACTGTGAATCCAGAGCCCAGCTCCGGGAGACAGAAATTTCCTGGGAACACAATCCTGAACTGACACTATTGCTTTGAAGACAGTCAAAGGTTGGCGTTTTTCTGCATGTCATCTGAGCTAATATAAATAATCCTGTCACATTTTTAAAAAAGTACTCAAAATGCTGGAGGAATAACGGCCTTCAAATAAACATGCACTGAGATGGGGAAATAAATCACAGAAGCTAAATTAACAATTCACATCAATGTAAAGGCTAATATTGATGTTGAAAGATAGCCTCTCTTTTTATTACTGCATTGAAGCCTAGCTTCCTCATATATTCAAACCTTCGTTTGCTGAACCATCAACAGCTGCACTGAGACAGGTAGAAAACTCGTCATTCAGGTCAAGTTATTCTCCCCTTTTGACAAGTTGATGCACAAATAATTTGACGCCAATGTCCTTTCTCCAGTACATCTCCATTTACATCGTGGTTCACTTGCTCCGCCTGGCCTCTTGGCCGTTTCTATCTGCCATCTAAGTTTATCGCCACCTCTCTTTTTTGTGAAATATTGACTCCTTCAAGAAATATGGGCACAAGCACCATTTGCCCACCACCTGTGAACCTCACTTGGCCTTTTCCAAAGGCAGTGGGAAGTTAACTGTGTTGGAGTGGGTTACAGGCTGGCGTATTTCCAGTGGTGAACCAGAATGAGTATTTAAGGGAGGTCAATGACAGTCACCATCACTGAGATCACTCATCGATACCAGATTTTAACTGAATCTAAATTCCTCCATGGTGGGATTCAAACCTGCACCAACAGAAGGTTAGCCTGGATTACCAGCCTAGTGATTTAACACTGCGCCAACACGTCTCTACTTGCTCTCCTTCGCCATTGAGAAAGGCTACCTGACACAACGCAACGCAAGCTTCTCGGCTATAACCACTCAGTCCCATTTCCACTTCCTTCCTCCTCACTATGTGTTGGACCTCTCAGAATTGTACTCTCTAAGCAAAAACAACAAGCCAACTTGCGCCAAATTAACATCAGATTTACCACCCAGGACCAGATCATGTGGCTCAACTAGTCCAGAGAAGAGTTTATGCCCCACTTAAGCTCCACCTCAACCTTTCTGCCCAGCTGCTGCTCCTTTCTCTGCTCACGAGCCCATCATATGTCAATCTATCTTCCAGTTACCTGCGTCTACACAATTCGCCTCAACCATCTCGCACATTCTTACCAACCTTTGGGCAAACACACTTCTCCTGAAGTCACCACTGGGATTCACTAGTCAAGTTTTAGATTCTCCCACCAGTAAATGGAAACATTTATGTTGTGTCTACCCTATGTGTGCTTCACCTCAGTAAGGCTGGGGTGTGGTTAAGATGCATTTGAAAGGTTAGCGAGGTAAGCAATTGGAGCAAACAGGAGGAGTAGGCCATTCAGGCCCACGAGCCTGCTGCACCATTCAACAAGATCATCGTTGACTCAGCTGTGACCTCCAAATCACATGCCCTGACTACCCCCGATAACAGTTCATCCCCTTTCTTAACAAGAATCTATCTACCTCAGCCTTAAAAATAGTCAAGTATTCTGCTCCTACCATTGATAAAGGAAGGCAGTTCCAAGGATTCATGACCCTCAGAGAGAAAAATTTCATCTCATCTCTGTGTCGTTCAGGGAAGGGATATCTGCCATCTTAGCCCAGTCTGGCCTCCAGGCCCTAAGCAACATGGCTGACTCTATAGTGCCCTCCAAAATGGCCCTATGAGCCCCCAGTTAGGGTTGGGCAACAAATATATATAGAGAGAAAGAGATTAAAAGAGAGAAAAAGAAAGATAGAGCCTGGGCAAGGCCAGCACTGGTCACCCATCCCTGAATGCCCAATTGCACTCTGAAATGGCCTAACGAGCCAATTAAGAATCAACCACGTTGCTCTGGAGTCACGTGTAGGCCTAGACTGGGTAAGGGCAACAGATTTCCTTCCCTAAAGGGACATTAGTGAACCAGATGGATATTTTGATTTGAAAGGTCACGGGGATGGGGCAGACAGGGAAGTGGAGCAGACACCACAGCCAGACTAACCATGATCTCACTGAATGTCAGAGAAGGCCTGAAGGGCCAAAGCACCTCCTTATGCTTCGAACTCCAATATTCTTACATACGCCCCATTTTTCCTCAGTGTGGAGCCTACAGAGAAGAGTTAAGCTTGCACTTTTTTTTTTCTCTTTTGCCGAGCGATCCAAGCAGCCCAGAAACTAAAAGGCTCTTGCAATGGTCTGATAATAAAGCAAATTCCAATTACTGTTAAACCTCCCGAGGTCTTGGAAGAATGGATGGACTTGTGTGATAACTGTAAACATCTTTCAGACTGAAATTCAAACACTGTATCCAATAATGTTACGACTGCAATGATAATGTTAATAGAATTTCTTTTTTTGAAATTATAGATAATGGAGAAATGAGAATAGTCCTGCAGTCTTATTCACCTCACTCAGGGTGCGCTTTATCAGTTAACAACAGAAATGTCTGTAATAATTATTCATGTATTAAAACAGCAATCATTTCATTCTCATCTACAAAAATAACTAAGTTGTAATACAAGAAGATTCTATTAAAACTATATTAATCCTGTTTGGAAAAAAAACAGCAAGGAGTGCAGAGCTCATTACCTTTGCCCAAGGTTTTGCTCTATTTTAGTTTAAACTCACTCATGGGACATGAACGTCACTGGTTGGCCAGCATTTATTGCCCATCCCTTAAAACGAGATGTTCTGAGTCAGTGAGTGACGTTAGATCAGGCTTTGCTGAATTCATTGGTATGCAGTACGCAGGACGTAGCTAGCTGCGTTAAGGCAGCTAATGCAGCCTGCCATTATTTACAGGTTTGTGTGGGCATGTTTAAATTCCAATATTTATGGCGTGCCAAGTTTCCGACACAGCAGATTGGGGAATCTAGGGGACTGGAGTCAACAGGGGACAGGTAACTAAGAATCTCCTGCACAGGGACTGAGAACTGTTGTAAAAACAGAGGTTGAATCGGTGAGGATTATCATTATCAGGCCAGTCAAGTCCAAACCGACACTCCAAAGAGCATCCCACTCTGACCCATGGCCCCTTACCCTAGCCCTGCATATTCCATGGCCAATCCACCCTAACCTGCACATCTTTGGACTGTGGGAGGAAACCCACGCAGACACGGGGAAAATGTGCAAACTCCACACAGTCGCCCGAGGGTGGAATCGAACCCAGGACCCTGGTGCTATGAGGCAGCAGTGCTAACCACCATGCCGCCCATGAAATTTGCTAGATTTCAGAAGAATGAGCTCAGAGGTAGTGGGGGGGCAGTGGATCTCAGAGAAACCTGGAAAATTCTAACAGGTTGAACATAGAAGGGTATTCTTCATGACTTGTGGAGTCCAGAACCAGTTTAAGAATATGAGATAGGCCATTTGGGACTCAGATGAGGGGGAATTTCTTCCCCCAGAAAGTGGTGAGTCCATGGAATTCTCTATCACAGAAAGCATTTGAAGACAAAACACTGCATGATTTCAAGAAGGAGATGGATATAGTTCTTACAGCTAAAAGGGAGCAAAGGGTATGGGGGATAAAACAGGAACCGGGGACTGAGTTGGAAGATCTGCCATGATCATGTTTAATGGTGAAGCAGACCTGAAGGGCCAAATGGCCTACTTCTACTCTTATACTCTATGTTTATATGAGAGGAATGTATACATCAACGAGGATGAACTCAATGTCAAAAGCAGGGATAGAGTGGGAGGTAGGGAGGGAGAAAGAGAAAGAGAGAAAGAGAGAGAGAGAGAGAGATGTGACTCTGGATACATAGCAACAGGGTTGGCTCCTAACTGCCTTCTGAAATGGTTAAACAAGCCACTCCAGTTCAAGGCGCAATTAGGGATTGGCAATACTTTCCGGCCTTGCCCAGTGACACCTGTGTCCCACAGAAGAGAAAAAGGAAAGGGCCCCAGTTTGAGAACTGTGGCCATATTTGAGTGTTAAACTTTCACAAGAATATCAAGGTCTTCAAGAGAGTGCAGGTGAGATCCACGAGAGTGGTACAAGGAAAGAGGGACTTCCATTGTGTGAAGAAACTGGAGAAGATGCTGCAGCGTCCCTGAAACCAAGGAAGATCGAGGGGTGGATCTGAAAGGTGCATTCAAAAATCTTGAAGGGTTTTGGTAAGTAAAGATAGACTTTTTTCCATTGGCAGGAGAGGTTCATAATGAGAGGACATTGATTGGAGGCAAAGGGGAAGATGAGGGGAATAAAATCTCTAAACAGAGGGCTGTTAGGATTTGTAACATCCTATCTGACAGGGTGGTGGAAGCAAATTGAATCATAGCATTATAAAAGGGAATTAGATAAATACTTGATGGTAGAAAAATGGAAGGCTTTGTAGAAAGAGCTGGGGAGCTGGGAACAACTGGATAGCTCTGTCAACGAGCAGATTATCTGGACATTTTCCCGCCCCCTTCTTCAGTGGGAGCTTCCTGTGCGCAAACTGGCTGCCTCCCCGCCAGTTACTGCATGACAACAGTGACGGGGCTCCAATCGGGACTCCACATTGGATTGACCACAGTGAACTCTGGGATGTTGCCAAGGTAAACGTTCACTCGGCCAAGCCTCCACTCGGCTCCTCCGTCACGGAGCTGCCTTTGTTCGCAGTGCATTCCCGCAAATCCGAAAGGCCATCATCCGATTGCGGAATACGCCTCTGCTCCAGCCATGACAGAATTCGGCCCCGAGGGGATCTTCAATCCTAAATCCCAATCTCCTCTCTCTTCCTCTCTCGGCACGGCTTGATCCACTGACTACTTCCGGCATTTCACGTGCAATTTTGTTTTGGAAACGTCAGAAACCTTTTGTCTCATTGCAACTTTTGCTTGTGTCAGTCTGAATGACTGGTTCAGAAAAGCAGAAAACAGCAGTAGGAGTCAGCCATTTGGCTTCTTGTCTGCTGCACCATTCAACGGCTGATCTTCTGCCTCAATATCACGTTCCCTGCTTTCTCTCCATCCCTTTTGATCCCTTAAGTCTTAAAAACTATATCTATTCCCTCTTGAAAAGAATCTGTCTTGCATGATAGACCTATAAACACCTTGCTAGCCCCTGGTTGGCTGCTATCCCTCCATATCTTGATTCCAATTATCTTTAAAGATCTCTAATTTTCCCTGAGTTTAATCAATACTAGAAAAGCCAGCTTCTCCTGCCTGCAAATCCCACTGTCTGATGGCTGAGTGTTGTTTATAAAAAAAAGGCTTCGATCCAAACAGCACTTCAGATTTATTTTTAATATACAGTAAACAATATTTCCAGAGCTAGAATCTTGAAGTCCTGCTCCACCCACTGTGCAAAATTGCCAGAACTTTGCTGTTCAAACCCTTTGTTAAGTAATTTGTTCAACATGTAGTCTATGATTTTATTCATCTAATTTGCTTATTGTAACTGCAAAGTGTTTACTTACAGAGAATGGATCCTTCAGCCCTTAATGCATAATTAATATCAGCATAGTTAAATATGCAGCCAAGGTAATTATTTATCTAATTTAACAGTATTACTTTTTCTTTCAATCAAATAACACTTAATGAGCTGTCCCTGGCAAGTTCTCCTTAGGTGATTTTTTTTCCCCTGTCTTTGGTTCATAAGGATCACTGGCTGAGCCGGCTTTTATCGCCTATCTCTAATTAACAGTCAACTACGTTACTGTGGATCTGGAGTCATGCGGAGGCCAGATCAGATTTCCTTTCCAAAAGAACAACAATAAACTAGATTGGTCTTTACGACAACTGACAGTGATTACACAGTCACCATTAGACTGGCTTTTTTTAAAATCCCAGATTGTTTTTATTGAATTCATTTGATTCGAACCCAGAACATTAGCTTAACTTAGCTTCTATGTTCTGAGTTGATGCTGGTTAACTTTACATTGAAACATCAGACTCAATGGGCTGAATGGCCCCTTTCTGCGCTGTAGGGATTCTATGAACACAGAAAGTAGGGGCAGGAATAGCCCATTCAGCCCTTCAGCCCTTCTCCATTATTCAATATGATCATCCAACTTAGTCCCTTGTTCCTGTTTTCTCCCCTTTACCTTTTGATCCCTTCAGCCCCAAGAAATATATCTAACTCCTTCTTGAAAACATTCAATGTTTTGGCCTCAACCACTTCCTGTGGCAGAGAACCTCACAGGCTCCCCACTCTCTGGGTGAAGACATTTCTCCTCACCTCAGCCCTAAATGGCCTATCCCGTAATCCTTAGACTGTGACCCCCGGTTCTGGATTCCCCAGATCTTCGGGAACATCCTTCCTGTATGTACCCTGTCTAATTCAGGTAGACGTTTTTAAGTTTCTAGGAGATCCCCACCCTCATTCTTTAAACTCCAGTGAATATAGTCCTAACTAATCCAGTCTCTCTTCATACATCAGTCCTGCCATCCCCAGAATCCATCTGGTAAACCTTTGCTGCACTCCCTCCATCACCAGAACATCCTTCCTCAAATAACAAGACCCAAACTGCACACAATACTCACCAAGGCCCTGTACAATTGCAGCAAGACATCCCTGCTCCTGTACTTGAATCCTCTCTCAATGAAAGCCAACATACCATTTGCCTTCTTCACCGCTTGCTGCACCTTCAATGCTTACTTTCAGCAGCTGATGTACAAGAACACCCAGGTCTCGCTGCACCTTCCCCTTTTCCCATCTAATCACCATTCAGACAATAATCTGCCTTCCTGCTTTTGCTCCCAACATGGATAACCCCTCACTGAATCCCTACAGTGTGGAAGCAGGCCATTCAGCCCATCAAGTCCACACAGACCCTCCGAAGATCATCCCACCCAGACCCTATCCCTGTAACTCTGCATTTACCATGGTTAATCCACCTAACCTCTACATCTTTGGATTGTGGGAGGAAAGCGGAACCCAGAGGAAACCTATGCAGACACAGGAGAATGTGCAAACTGCACACAGACAGTCACCCGAGGCTGGAATTGAACTTGGACACCTGGTGCTGTGAGGTAGTAGCAATAACCACTGAGCCACGGTGTCGCTCCACATTAAGCTTCATCTGCCACGCAACTTGCCACATTTACCCCACCACCGCCCTTTACAATGCAGATGACACAATGAGACTTCAGTGTCCCTTTCACCCAATGCTGTCAGGCTCATGGATATTCCCCCCCTCTCTGTCCGACACTTCCACGTGCCAACTGTGCTTCCAGAAGAGCTAAGGCAGACAAAATCCCAGGGGCACACACAATGCACCTTGGATTGTAAATTTTAAGGGCAAGACTGCTCACTCAGTACTTCCACACGCCACAAATCATGAAACCACCCTCCCTCTAGCACTGTTCAATTCCAGGACCCCTCACCCCACTCCCTCAACCTTCCAATGAACTCCAGGGCCCCTCATAATTTTATAACCTCTATAAGGTCACCCCTTAGCCTCTGACGCTCCAGGGAAAAAAAAAATGTCCCTGCCTATCCAGCCACTCTCTATAACACAATCCCTCCTGTATAGGCAACATCCTTGTAAATCTTTTCTGCACCCTTAGAAGTTTAACAGTATCCTCCCAATAGCCAGGAGAGCAGAATTGAACACAGTATTCCAAAGTGGCCTCACCAACATCCTGTACAGCCACAAATGATGTCCCAACTCTTATACTCAATGCTCTGACCAATGAAGGCTAGTATGCCAAATGCCTTCTTCACCACCCTGTCCACCTGCGACTCCACTTTCAAGGAACTCCGCACCTGCACCCCTAGGTCCCTCTGTTCAACACCACTCCCCAGGGCACTACCATTAACTGTGTAAATCCTGCCCTGGTTTGCCTTACCAAAATGCGACACCTCATATTTATCTAAATAAAACTCCACCTGCCACTTCTCAGCCCATTGACCCAATTGATCAAGATCTCTTTGTACTCTTAGATAACCCATTCCCCCATTTCCAAACCCAGGACACCTTTCCCATGTCCAGAAATCCATTCCCAGTGCTGGAAAGCTCCAACAACTGAATCCACTGGAACACAGCCCTTAATTGTTGCTCAGCTCCACTTAGACCCTGCACTATCCATTCTTCAGGGTCAAAAATGCCACCTAAATTACCCTTCTGCTTAGATGGGGATTTTACAAAGGAGTGAGAGGATAAAACTCAGTACATGGGTGGAGAAACATTAATTAGAAAAATAACTGCTTCATGGTTTAGGAAGAAAACTGATCAAATCCCAGAATTTGCTCTCAAAATATTGGTAAAATCCCAGAATACCACCCTTTAAGATCACAGTTCCAAGCACTGCAAACCTTGTAAACCTTATAATTATCGTGTTTTCTCTAAATGTAACCCTGTAACATTTTCTTGTCAGTTGGCTCAATATAAAATAGCACTGACTCAGATCTAAAGAGGCAGGCGACAGATGAGTCAAATCAGCTGGAACATCACTAACCGAAGAAAAAGAACAGGCAAAATGGGAGAGGGAGGGGGAAGGGAAAATGGCGAGAGAAAGCAAGAATTGAGAAATAGAAATAAAAAAAGACTGAAAGGAAAAAAAAGAGAGTCAAGAGAAGTGGAGAGGAATGATAAAGGAAACTGAGGTAAGAAATAACATAAAGAAAGACAACTGCAGTAAGTTGAAAAAGACAGAGTGAGCTTGACAGAAAAAGAGGAAGAGAAAACAGAAGGACAGAGAAAGACAGACTGATGGGGACAGAAAGGATAGATACAGAGACAGAGAGGAAGATTGATACAGAGACAGAGAATTGAGTTTGTACAGGGCATTGGTGAGGCCTCTTCTGGAGGAATACTGTGTGCAGGTCTGGTCACCCTGCTATAGGAAGGACATTATTAAGCTGGAGAGGGTTCAGGAAAGATTTACCAGAATATTGCTGGGAATAGAGGGCGTGAGATATAAAACTAGACTGGGAAAGGCTGGGACATTTTTCACTGGAGTGTAGGAGGTTGAGGGATGAACTTATTGAGGTTTATAAAAACTTGAGCGGCATAGATAAGATAAATGACAAGGGTCTTACCCCTAGGATGGGGGATTTAAGACTTGGGGACATAGTTTTAAGCTGAGAGGAGAAAGATTTTACAAAGTCATGAGGGGCAATTTTTTTATGCAGAGTGGTTTGCGTGTGGAATTAATTGCCAGAGAATGTGGTGGATGTGGGTACAGCTACAATATTTAAAAGACATTTACAGAAGTTCATGAATAGGAAAAATTTGGAGGGAAATGGGCGTAGTGCAGGCAGGTGGGACTAGTTTAGTTTGGGGACATGGTCAGCATGGACTGGTTGGAGCTAAGGGTCTGTTTCTGTATTGTATGACTCTATTCCCTCTAAAACCTCCTGTCCCCTTACCTTAAATTTATGCTCCCTGGTCCCTGACCCCTCCAGCAAGGAGAAACATTTCTTCCTGTCTACCCTATCCATCCTCTTCATAATTTTATACATCTCAAACATGTCCCCACTCAGCCTCTTCTGCTCCAAGTAAAACACCCCAGTCTGTCCGATCTACCTTCATCTCTGAAACTTTTCTGTCCAAGCATCATATCAGTAAATTTCCTCTCCACCCTCTTCAGTGCCTTCACATCCCTCCTATAATGCGGATTCCAGAACTGCACATGATACTCTAACTGTGGCCTAACCAATGTTTTACAAGAGTTTCAGCGTAACCTCACCGCTCTTCAACTCTATGCCACAGCCAATAAAGGCAAGCATTGTATGTACCCTCGTTGAAGTCTGAATTTGGAAGCCTGGCCAAGGCTACTCTTGAGACCAGGACTTCAAAACTAATTCAAAATAATCTATCAGCTAGATTCAACACTCTGAGGGGGGGAAGGGGGATCCAAAATGCGCAGTTGTATCAATCCAACGTCTCTGATTTCGCACACAAGGACTATTGCTCTGTACAACAAGGAATGCAAACAGCGAGCTCAGATAGTGAGGGCATCTCCTCAGGGCAAAGCTACATTTGTCCGTTTCTTCTTCTTGGCTCACAATCTCATGTCCGGTTGCATCAAGTCACACATCATTGCCAAGCCAACGATTGCCCCAGAGCATGGACACTCTGGGTTATCTTAAATCTTAAGGTAAAGCAAACAAGAGTAGGACTTATACAAGGCCTTGAGTAGTGTTGTAGGACAGAGTGACCTGGGGGTTCAGGTCCATAATTCTCTCAAGGTTGTATCACATATAGATAGGGTGGTTAAGAAGGCGTTTAGCACACTTGCCTTCATTGCTCAGACCTTTGAGAATAGGAGTTGGAAAGTCATGTTGAAGTTATACAGGGCACTTCTGGAGTGCTGTGTCCCTTTCTGGTCACCCTGTTATAGGAAGTCGGAGTGGGCTCAGAAGAGATTTACCAGGATATTGCTGGGAATGGAGGGTTTGAGTTATAAGGAGATAGGCTGGAACTTTTTTCACTGGAGCGTAGGAGGATGAGGAGTGACCTTATAGAGTTTTATAAAATCATGAAGGCTATAAATAAGATGAATGGCAGGTGTCTTTTCCTTAGGGTGGGGGATTTCAAGACTAGGGGGCATATTTTTAAGGTGAGAGGAAAAAGATTTTAAAATGACATGAGGGGCAATGTTTTTACACAGCGAGTGATTTCAGTGTGGAATGAACTTTCAGAGGAAGTGGTGGATGCGGGTACAGTTACATTTAAAAGACATTTAGATTAGTACGTGAACAAGAAATGTTTGGAGGGGTATATGGGCTAAGCATAGGCAGGTGGGGCTAGTTTAGTTTGGGATTATGGTTGGCATGGATGGTTAGACTGAAGGGTCTGTTTCTGCGCTCTATATGACGACCAACACTGCCACACTTTAGATCATTCAGTGCTCGGGCAAACAGCAGCAGAAGCTTCCATTTACACTGCATGTAGCAAAACGGCCCAAGGTGCTCCACAACAACACAAACAAATAAATTCTGACACCAAGTCAGAGGACAAAGACAGAGGGACAAGCATAGAAAAATAAGAATGTGGGTCAAAGATTAAAAGCACACAACATCAAGAAGAAAAAGAGGAAAAGGCAATGCCTCCAATTTGGAGAGGGAATTCTAGCTGAGTGACTAGGCTCTGGCTACCAAGACATTCCAGGGAATTGCAGCGTAAGGATGGGAATTAGGGACAGGTAGAATCGGAGCGGGTCTGACGTCTCCAGGAGAGGAGATGACGCAGAATGAGGCTGCCGAGGTTTGAGACTTTTACATCAAGGTCCTGCCATAGCATTTTGCCCAGTCAGGTGCTGCAAACGTTGCAAACACTGAAGGAACACTCCAAACACTGGCAGACAAACAGGAAGTATGGGAAAGAAAGCCGGTGCTGATTTCCGGGTTTTACGTACACCTCGCCAGAGTTGAAAGCCGAAGGATGAATGCCATTTTGGCAAGCATGGAAAATAAATTAACAGCATCAACAGATATCCCCACCCTAGAAAGATTACGGCTCAGAAAGAGGACATTCGGCCCACCATATCATAGCAATGTTGAATAGGATCAAACTAGAAAACTGTACTATAGATAGTGGTCTAACTGAACAAAAGAACAGCAAGGACAAACATCGAAAGAACAAAATAACGGCTAAAATACACATAGATTAGGAACAGAGGGCTACTGAATAATACATAAAAGTTTAAACCTCTAACAAAATGTCAGTCAGAATCCTGGCCTCACAAGTTTGTTAAGTTATGAACAGACTCTGAATACTCCACTACATCAGTAACCAAGGAGAGGTGAAACTCTCAAAAGGTTAATCCAATTATTCCATTTTTCGCTGTAGCAGTGCTTTGCAATTCGATCAATAGACAGGGTCAAGCTTTATCCAGAGACACAGAGACTGAAAAGCACAATGGAGCCAGACATGACCCCAGCCATCCAGGCTCGTGTTTTTTTTTTGACAACTTCTATCAATAAATGAAGAAAAATGAGATAAATGCCAGCCCTGTGTTACCAGTTAGCTGGGACGGGTCTCTATGCAACTAAATTCACAGCTGGATTGACTTATCCTCACAGGGAGATTTTGTCATATGTTAGGGGCCAGCTGTCTCTCTTCCATCCCCACACTCTGTTTTCTGAGTTCTCCCCTCTGAAGCGACAGTTTTTCCTTCTTTACTATCCTTCTCCTCTTGCTCCTACCACCTCCGTCCCTGAAAATACTGTACTCAGGATTCACCTTGGAAAATAGGAGAAGTAGGCCATTTGGCCCTTCGAGCCTGCTCCGCCATTATGCTCATGGTTGATCCTGTAACTCAGGGTGGGCCCAAAGTTGACAATACATCATACTCTTATTCTTGGGATTGGCAAGCTACTTCTGGTGTTAAATATTGGGGGTATAGAATTTATGTAATCCAAGTTGAGCAAAGCTTCTGATTCCTGTTTTGTTCACAGAACACAGAAGATAGAACAGTATAGGAATGGGCCCTTCGGCCCACATGCCAAATTAAACTAATCCCTTCTACCTGCCCTTGATCCATATCCCTCCATTCCTTGCATATTCATGTTCCTTAAGTCCCTTAAATGCCCCTATCGTATTGTCCTCCACCACCAGCCCTGGCAGCGCGTTCCAGACTCCTATCACTCTTTGTGTAAAAAAATCTTGCCCCTCACATCTCCTTCGAACTTTCTCCCTCTCACCTTAAATGCATGTCTCCTAGTAGTAGACAGTTCAACTCTGGGAGAAAGATTCTGACTGTAAACCTTATCTATGCACCTCAATTTTATAGACTTCTATCAGGTCTACCTCAGACTCTGCTGCTCCAGAGAAAACAACCTGACTTTTTCTAGAGATAGAAGGAACTGCAGATGCTGGAGAATCTGAGATAACAAGATGTAGAGCTGGATGAACACAGCAGGCCAAGCAGCATCAGGGGAGCAGGAAAGCTGACGTTTCGGGCCTAG
>NC_063374.1:3554084-3571109 GCF_021869965.1 Rhincodon typus | reverse complement strand
CTGATGCTGCTTGGCCTGCTGTGTTCATCCAGCTCTACATCTTGTTATCTCTGACTTTTTCTAGCCTCTCCTTATAGCTCATACCCTCTAATCCAGGCAGCATCCTGGCAAACCTCTTCTGCACCCTCTCCAAAGCCTCCACATCCTTCCTGTAATGTGGTGACTAGAATTGAACACAACACTCTAAGTGTGGCCTAACCAAAGTCTTATAAAGCTGCAAAATGACATCTTGACTCTTGTACTCAATTCCCTGACCAATAAAGGCAAGCATGCTATACACCTTCTTTACCACCCTATCTATTTATGTGGCCACTTTCAGGGAGCTATGGACTTGAACCCCAAGATCCATCTGTACATCAATGCTGTTCAGGGTCCTGCCATTAATTGTATACTTTTCCTTAACATTTGATCTCCCAAAGTGCAGCACCTCACACTTACCCAGATGGTATATCTTATCTCAATGATATATCCATAAGCACAATTTGTTTCAAGAGAAAACAAAAGATCGGATATTGTAAGAGATAGTAAGAACTGCTGATGCTGGAGTCAGAAATAACACAGTGTGGAGCTGGAGGAACACAGCAGGCCAGGCAGCATCAGAGGAGCAGGAAAGCTGACGTTTCGGGTCGGGACCCTTCTTCAGAAAGCTTCTTTCAGTCAATTTCTGAAGAAGGGTCCCGACCCGAAACGTCAGCTTTCCTGCTCCTATGATGCTGCCTGGCCTGCTGTGTACCTCCAGCTCCACACTGTGGTATCTCTGACTCCAGCACCGGCAGTTCTTACTATCTCTGAATGAGTTATAACCCCATTTCGGAAGAAGGGTCCCGACCCAAAACGTCCTCTGATGCTGCTTGGCCTGCTGTGTTCTTCCAGCTCCACACTGTGTTATTGCATAGTGTAACTTGTATCTAGTTTATGCACAGGGTTCTGATATTACAATCTTTAATCAATCACATTTTTAAAAGATTTGAACTTTAAAGTAAATAAGGTTTCAACTCCTAGTTTTAACTGAGAATGATGCATCAAGATTTCATGTTTAAAACGTGAACTGTATCAAATGACTAAAAGCACTTCACTAAACAGTATTTCCTTTATAGGCAACTTTTCTTTAAACTGTAGAAATAAACAGCTTATCATTTATCACATCACACTTTTTATCACAAATGAGTCACTTATTTCTCATTTTGAATGAGTTGCTTCCTTTTAACTTTTCTAACTGAGTAAGTCTTTTACCAAAGAATTAGCCAGAACTGTGACAAGCACAGACAGTTCCCAGAGGTGACATTGAGCAGAACAGAAGACATCAAAGGAGAAAGGTCTATGTTCCTGTTCATATCAGAAAGGGCTAAACGTCAGCCTTCCTGCTCCTCTGATGCTGCTTGGCCTGCTGTGTTCATCCAGCTCTACACCTTGTTATCTCAGATTCTCCAGCATCTGCAGTTCCTACTATCTCTACACTAAAATCTGTTAGACAATGGGACAGCACAGTGGTTCAGTGGTTAGCACCGCTATCTCGCAGCACCAGGGACCCGGGTTTGATTCCACTGTCACCGTCTGTGTGGAGTTTGCACATTCTCCCTGTGTCTGCATGGGTTTCCTCTGAGTGCTCCAGTTTCCTCCCACGGTCCAACAATGGGCAGTTTAGCTGGATTGGCCATGCTGTATTGCCCATAGTGTGCATGGAAGGGCAGGTTAGATGGAATAGCCATGGGAAATGCAGATTTATAGGGTAGGAATGGGTCTAGGTAGGATGCTTTTCAGAGGGTCAGTGTATATTCAATGGACTGAATGGCCTTCTTCCCTATTGTGGGGATTGTATGTTCCCAGCTGCCACTAAGATACTGTGCAGGCATATTGATATATTTTATCAATGTCATATTTGCACAAAAAAAATCACAATTTTTAATTAAGACAATACACTGTGGAGCTGGAGGAACGCAGCAGGCCAGGCAGCATCAGAGAAGCAGGAAAGTTGACGTTTCAGGTCAGGACCCTTCTTCAGAAATGGGGAGGGGGAAGGGACCTGGTAAATAAATAGAGGAGGGGGAGGGCTGGGGAAGGTAGATGGGATGGTGATAGGTGAGTGCAGGTAGGCAGTGGTGGGGATTGGTCAGTGCGGTGGGAGGAGTGGATAGGTGGGAGAGAAGATGGACAAATTGTGTCAGGTCAAGGAGGAGGGGATGAGAGGGAGGCTTGGACATGGGATGAGGCCGGGGGTGGGGAGATTTTAAAACTGGTGAGTTCTACGTTTAGGTCATCGGGCTGTAGGCTTCTGAGGCGGAATATGAGGTGTTGTTCCTCCAGTTTGCGGGTGGTGTCATTATGGCACTGGAGGAGGCCCAGGATGGACATGTCACCCAGGGAGTGGGAGGGGGAGTTAAAATGGTTGGCGACTGGAAGATGTTGTCGTTTGTCACATACAGAGCACAGATGCTCTACGAAACGGTCTCCAAGTCCACTCTTGGTCTCATCGATGTAGAGGAGGCCACATCGGGAGCAGCGGATACAGCAGAGCAAGTTGGCGGATGTACAGGTGAGCCCCTGTCTGATATAAACGGTTTGCTTTGGAACCCATACATCCGCCAACTCTGATTTTTTTCTTCACAGATGCTGCCAGACCTGCTGAGCTTTTTCAGCAACTTCTGTTTTTGTTACTACCTGTCCATCTTCCCTCCTACCTATCTGCCCCACCCATCCCACTGACCAATCCCCACTACCCCCTACCTGCATCCACCTATCACCATCCCACCTACCTTCCCCAGCCCCACCCCTCCTCTCTCTATTTATTTCCCAGTTCCCTTCCCCCTCCCCATTTCTGAAGAAGGGTCCCAAAACCAAATGTCAACTTTTCCGCTCCTCTGATGCTGCCTGGCCTGCTATGTTCCTCCAGCTCCACACTGTATTGTCTCTGACTCCAGCATCTACAGTTCTTGCTACCTCTCAACAATTTTTAATTAATCATTAATCACAATTAATCATTGTTTTGTGCTGCTAAAGATTTGTGTGAAGCTAGTTTTAAGCAAGTTCTTAACCCTCAATGCTCAAACTGATCATCAAGCCATCGACAAATGGGGAGCTTGCTGTGTACATTTCCTACATTGCAACACCCTCCAAAAGTACTTCACTGTCTGCTAAGACCTTTGCAGTGACCTGAGGTTGTGCAGGATGCTGTAGGAATATGATTCTCTCCTTGTTTCTCTCACGCTTTCCCTCCTTTTATTCCCCACCTAACCCTGATGCTCGAATTCAAAAGCAAAATCACACTTGCCAACCACTTCATTTTCATTGTTAGTGGGCCCGAAATAAAATTTCATGGTCAACAAAATTAGCTGTAAACCTCTCAGGAAAGCAAGACTCTATTTATCTTTTGTACATGACTGTTGTAATGGATCCAGTACATTTGAAAGGTCCTCACCCGTTTGACTTACTTTTATTACCTTGGACTGGTGGGTCTAGGGTCCTCTCTCTGAGCTGTACTAAGATGGTTAATTTTAATTACTCACATCAACGCAAATGGCTCACGTTCTTAAAAAGGTTTAGCCATGCCTGGGCCATAAACTACCACAATCCTGTGCCTCTCTTTACAAAGGAATACTGTCACAAGTCACACACACTCTCTACTATGGGGATACAAACTGGCAGACAAAAGAAACCAGTAAACTGTGTGTGGAGCAGAAACTGACATTGTGCTAAAAAGGGGAGAGGACAAAAGGGCAGATGTATACCTTGCCGATACTCAGAAATCTATTCTCGGGTTAAACCATCTTAACGAGACATGGGAACGCAGGAGAAGGAGTGGGCTATTCAATGTTTCGAGCCTGCTTCACCATTCAGTAAGATCACGGATGATCTGGTTGCCACTTCAACTCTAGGTTCTTGTCTGCTCTTCCCCTGCCCCCATAAACTCTCAACTCCCCTGTCTATCAAAAATCTATCACAGTCAGCCTTGAATAAATTCAATGATCCAATCTCCACTGCTTGGCAAATAAGTGAATTGCAAAGGTTTAACAACATTCTTCAAAGAAAAAAAGAATTCCCCTTATTTCCATCTGAAAAGGGAGGCTATGAAACATTAGTTAGGCTACAACTACAGTATTGGATAAATAAAAACTGAAAGAACTGCGGATGCTGTAAATCAGGAACAAAAACAGAAGTTGCTGGAAAAGCTCAGCAGGTCTGGCAGCATCGTGAAGAAAAATCAGAGTTGAACGTTTCCGGTTGTTCTGAGGAAGGGTCACCAGACCCGAAACGTTAACTCTGAATTTTCTTCACAGATGCTGCCAGACTTGCTGCGCTTTTCCAGCAACTTCTGTTTTTGTAGCGACAGTATTGTGTCCAGTGTGGAATCCACATTATAGGAGGGGTGTGAGTACACCGTACAGAGGAGATTCACCAGGACGTTGCCTGGGATGGAGCATTTTGGTTACGAAAAGAGACTGGACAGATTGGGGTTGTTTTCCTTAGAGCAAAGGAGATTGAGAGGCGACATGATTGAGATGTATAAAATTAGAAGACGTATAGATAGGGTAGACAGGAATAAACTTTTCCCCTTAATGGAAGGATGAATGACTGGGGACATAGATTTAAGGTAAGGGGCAGGATGTTTAGAAGAGATGTGAGGAATTTGTTTTTCATCCAGAGGGTGGTGGGAATCTGGAACTCACTGCCTGACAGCGTGGTAGAAGCAGTAACCCTCATAACATTTCAGGAATTCCACATTACTGGAAGAATGTTATTGCACTGGAGAAGGGGCAGAAGAGGTTCACCAGCGATGCTACCTGGGATAGAAAATTTAAGTTTGAGGAAAGGTTGGACAGGCTTGAGTTGTTTTCATTAGAGCAAAGAAGACTGAGGGGTGATGTGATTGTGGTGTACAAGGTTCTGAGGGCCATGAACAGAGTGGATACAGAGCAGCTGTTCCCCTTAATTGAAGGGGTCGGTCACAAGGGAACATGGGTTCAAGGTGAGGGGCAGGAGGTTTAGAGGTGACTTGAGGGAAAGCGATTTTACCCAGAGGGTGGTGACTGCCTGGAATGCACGGCCTGAGAGGGTGGTAGTGGTAAGTTGCTTCACATCCTTTAAAACGTACCAGGATGAGCACTTGACACATCATAATATCCAAGGCTAAGTGCTGCTAAATGGGATTAGATTGAAGGTCAGGTGTTTCACACATGTCAGTGCAGACACGATGGGCAGAAGGACCTCGTCCGCACCATATGATTCTGTTATAAGAATTTAGATATACACTTGTGATGCCACGATGTACAAGGCTATGGATCAAGTGCTGGAAATTGAGATTAGAATAGTTTGGTGGCTGTTTTTGACTGGTGCAGACTCAGTGACTGAAGGCTGTAGACCTCTATGACACTCGGGGCTAGTAAAATTCTTCTTTCTTTCACTCAAGAGAAGTTTGGCTCCTTTATTTTGATCTAGTAACTACATTTTCAATTGGTATGTGATCCAGCTGCACCTTAAAAGAGATACCAAAACTTTGTTGTGGCTGACTAAGGAGGGGGGCTTAAAAAGAGGAGGCCGATTCCCCAATACATTGTAATGCTGTCCTTAATATTCTTCTGAACATATCAAGAGAATTCAGATCTTATCCTGGCTTGAGTAAGTGATCTGAAAATTGATCAAGATGCTTGATCTGATGGGCATTTATGGGAGAAAGCTCAAAGAAATCCAAATTGTGCTCTAATGAACCATATTTAATGGCTCACTCAGATCTGGCATTCTTCCCACAAGATGCAGAAAAGCCAGCATATTGCCAATATTTAAAAGCACAGGAAGTCAAAAGCAGGAAATTACAGGCTCATTAAGTTCAACTTTAGTTACAGGCAAAGCACCAGAAGACACCACTAGAGATACACTGTCCAAGCATCTTCACCGTAAAAGATTGATAGGGAATTGCAATGTCAATCTGGGAAAAGTATGGAGTGTTGAGGTCAGTGTGGATTATGTCTCTGACGAGCAGTCTCCATCACACTGGTGAGACCAAACACAGACCAGGTGACTATTTTATGGGATACCTCTGCTCTGTCCATAAGGATGGCCCCACCCTTCCAGGCTCTTGCTTTTTCGACAAACTATCTGCCTTCCAGACTATACCATTCCAAAGAAGCCCAATGCATGTTGGAGCAGCAACACCTAATTTTCCAGTTAGGCATTTTACACAATACCGAGTTCCACAACGTCAGATCTGACCTCCTCCGCCCTTACTCTTATTGTAGCACACACCACCAACAACCCCCACCCCACCCCCATGACCCAGCAGCATCTTATTGACTTTGTTCTCTGCAAAGTAGCCTCATTTTGTCCTTTTCACATCTACCATTCACACCTATTTTACATCTCTATCTTTCCTTTGCTACCATTAGCACTCCCTTGTCTTTTGCTCCGAGCACCCTTGGCATCTGATCCTTTCATTCCTCCTCCCCCTCTGTCAACAGAATTGAAAAACACCATGTTCCAACCTCCTATAGTTCTGGAGAGGAGGTAAACCAGACTCATCCACTCCACTATCTATCTGCTATCACCGACCCCCCACTCTCCATTTATTTCAGAGCCCCCTTCCCCTCCTCCATTTCTGAAGAAGGGTCCCGACCCGAAACATCAGCTTTCCTGCTCCTCTGATGCTGCCTGGCCTGCTGTGTTCCTCCAGCTACACACCTTGTTATGTCAAAATATTAACTCTCTCATTAACAGATACTGCCAGACCTGCTGAGTTTCTCCAGCACTGTTTTTACACAAGTTCTCAGGAAGGGTCACCGGACCCTAAACGTTAACTCTGATTTTTTCCTTCACAGATGCTGCCAGACCTGCTGAACGTTTCCAACAATTTCTGTTTTTGTTCCTGATTTACAGCATCCGCAGCTCTTTTGTTTTTTTTTTACTGTTTGTTTTTATTTCAGATTTCCAGCATCCATAACATTTTGCTTTTCTAAAAAAAGGGTTGTATAAAAGCCTGTTAGAATTGTGTTTCTCTGTCACAGTTTATAGAGATCCATCCAGACTAGGAGTGTCTAGGGTTTCCTGCATTTGTTCAATTGAGGGCTGGGCCTGGAACAGCAATGGTTATGTCTCTGCACTGATAACTTAGAGAACGTGAGTTCAAATCCCACTGTACTCTCAATATTTGAATTCAATCAGAAATAAAAGCTGGTAATAAAATGCTGGTTACAGTGAAAGTGACCATGAAGCTATTGAAAAACATTAAAATCCCAATGGCTCACAAATATCCTTTAGGAAAAGAAAACAGCCTCCCTCATTTAGTTAGATTCTACATGCAACTCCAGTCCCATACAAATGCAGTAGAACTACTGCATAACTGGAGGAACTCAATGGCTCCTGCAGCTTCTATGGAGAGAAAGCAGAGTTAACACTTCAGGTCCAGTGACCTTTTTTGAAGAACTGATTGTAGCTAGGGAAAGGTGATAATATATGCTGAAGACAGGTGGTGAGGGGGGAAAGAAGGTGGTGTATAGGTGAGACGGAGCCCAGAAAGAGAGAGAAAGACAGGCAGATGAAAGGAATGGATAATGGTAAGCCAGGGAAGGAGTAAAGCTGATGATGGGGGCCTTAATTAGCTGAAAATCACATGGCTGTGCTAAAAGTGTAGTGATTGCATTGAGGTCAGCCAGCTGGACATCATAGAATATGAGTTCCCTGATTGGGTTGTTAATCTGGTCCAATCAGGGAGCCCTGGCTGACGTAAAAGGATGAATGTAGGAGCAAATTACTGCAGATATTGGAATCTGCACTGAAAACAAAAAATGCTGAAAATCACCATGGGTCAGGCAGCATCCATGGAGCGAGAACAAGCTAACATTTCGGGTCTAGATGACTCTTCACCAGAGCTGATGTGGAGTGTGGAGGGGGCAGCACACACAAAACAGCTGGTCTTCAACTTTTCATCCCACCAGCCTCCGCATTCAAAGGATCATCCTCCACCATTTCAGACAACTCCAGCAGGACATCACCACCAAACACATCTTCCCCTCACTCCCCCATCTGCATTTTGCTGGGACCGTTCCTTCTGGGACACCCTAGTCCATTTCTCAATGACTACCAACACTGCCCCCCCCTCTTCCCACGTCACCCATGTAATCACAGAAGGTGCGACACGTGCCCCTTCACTTCTTCCCTGCTCACCATCCAAAGGCCTAAACACCTTTCCAGGTGAAGCAGCATTTCACCTGCACCTCCCTGTCTGGTCTACTGCATTTGTTGCACGCAGTGTGGCCTAACCTACACTGGAGAAACCAAGCGCAGATGGCTTCACAGAACACCTCTGATCTATGCAGAAGCTTAACCCCGACCTTCCCGAAGCCAGTCTTTTTAACACAGCATCCTGCTCACACACCCACGTGTCTGTCCTCAACATGCTGCAATGTTCCAGTGAATCACAGTGCAAACTGGAGTGACATCTCATCTTCAGACTCTGCACTTTATAACCTTCTGGACTGAATTTCAACGTCTTCAGATTGTGAACTCACTCTCATTTCTTCCTTTTCTTTCAGCTTTACTTGTTGCATTGTGTCACCGTGTCCTCTCTCCCCTCCCCATACTCCAGAGGGACTGTTTGTTCTTTCCAATCTGACAGTTAGACGCAATGCAGTGCAGATTGCTGTGCCATTCTCATATTCCGATCGCTTAATCTGCACTATCAACACCCTTTCTCCCCCAGCACTCTTAAATAAATGCTATTTGCTCCACACTTCACGTCAGCTCTCATGGAGAGTCATCTAGATTTGAAATGTTAGCTTGCTCTCTCTCCACGGATGCTACCTGGCCCGTTGTGATTTCCAGTATTTTTGCTTTCAGTCATAAAGGGATAAATGTCAGGGATACTGACACTCTAATATCTGACTCTGTAAGAGACAGGGCCATAGTCAAAGGCTATGCATTTTTAGAATTTTTTTAGTTTCCCTGTAGTGTGGAAACAGATCATTTGGCCCAACAAGTCCACACTGAATCTTCAAAGAGAGTCCCACCCCACCATCCCTGCATTTCCCATGCTAATACACCGAACCTATACATCCCTGGACATTATGGGCAATTTAGCATGGCCAATCCACCCTAACCTGCACATCTATGGACTGTGGGAGGAAACTAGAACGCTCAGAGGAAGCCCACACAGACACGGGGAGAATGTGCAAACTCCACACAGACAGCCCTCCCCCTGAGGCTGGAATCGAACCGAGGTCCCTGGTGTGGTGAGGCAACAGTACCAACCACTGAGCCACTGTGCTGCCCCATTTATAAATAAAGGGCGTGCAGTGATGGGATACCGACCTCTGAAGAATTATTTCAGAAAGCAGCCCATGTGACGACAGGCCTGATGTGTGGGGCTGGGTAAAGGATGTAGAAGAAGGTGTTCAAGCTCTAAAATTATTGAACTCAATATTAAGTCCGAAAGTTGCAGGATCCCACATCAGAAAATTAGATGCTGTTCTTCCAGTTTGTGCTAAGCTGGGGCACTGCGGCAAGCCTGAGACCGAGATATTGTGACCAGGGGGACATTGGCCAGGGAGACATGATGGCGTGTTGAAGTTCCTAAGGTGGCAGTGTAGTGGGCCCCTGCTCGTGTGCAGTTCATTTGCACTGTCTGCTTTTATTTCCTTCGCTTCTTTCCCCCATTCTTTCACTACGTTTTTTTATTAGTCTAACCTTACGTGTGGTGCAAATTTGTGCAGCACGGAGGAGATTTCACTGAAGAGATCCAGCCAGCGTGGGGAGGGCGAGCTGAGCATGGCAAGAGAGGTCCCCGACATCGACAGCAGTCATCCCCAACTGGTGGCGAGAGAGGGAGCGGGCAGCCCCCCGATGGCCGGCTGTGAGAGAGGGAGCGGGCAGCCCCCCGACGGCCAGCTGAGAGAGAGGGAGCAGGCAGCCCCCCGACAGCCGGCTGAGAGAGAGGGAGCAGGCAGCCCCAAGGCAGCGGTGGGGGCGAAATCGAGCCCCTGTGAGGAGTGCGAACCCAGCATGGCCAGGTGTTTACAGACTGTGAGATAACAAGGTGTGGAGCTGGATGAACACAGCAGGCCAAGCAGCATCAGAGGAGCAGGAAAGCTGACGTTTCGGGCCTAGACCATTCTTCAGAAATGGGGGAGGGGAAGGGGATTCTGAAATAAATAGGGAGAGAGGGGAAAGCGGACGGAAGATGGATAAAGGAGCAGATAGGTGGAAAGGAGACAGGCAAAGGAGGCAGGGATGAGGCTGGTAGGTAGGAAGTGGGGGTGGGGGTGGGCGTGGAGGTGGGAGGAGTGGATAGGTGGGAGAAAAGACGGACAGGTCAAGGAGGCGGGGCGAGCTGGGCTGGTTTTGGGAGGAGGTCAGGAGCAGGGAGATTTTGAAGCTTGTGAAGTCCACATTGATACCATTGGGCTGCAGGGTTCCCAAGCGAAATATGAGGTACTGTTCCTGCAACCTTTAGGTGGCATCATTGTGGCACTGCAGGAGGCCCAGGATGGACATGTCGTCCAAGGAGTGGGAGGGGGAGCTGAAATGGTTCGTGACTGGGAGGTGCAGTCGTTTGTCGCGAACCGAGCGTAGGTGTTCCACAAAGCGGTCCCCAAGCCTCCGCTTGGTTTCCCCGATGTAGAGGAGACCACACCGGGAACAGCAGATACAATATACCACATTAGCGGATGTGCAGGTGAACATCTGTTTAATGTGGAAGGTTTTCTTGGGGCCTGGGATGGGGGTGAGGGGTGAGGTGTAGGGGCAGGTGTAGCACTTCCTGCGGTTGCATGGAAAAGTGCCAAGGGTGGTGGGGCTAGTGGGGAGCCTGGAGCAGACAAGGGAGTCACCCTCCGCAAGGCAGATAAGGGTGGGGAGGGAAAAATGTCTTTGGTAGTGGGGTCAGGAACACCTCTGATGCCACTCTTTACAGGCTGTGATGTTGAACTATAAACTGTGTTTCTTTGTTTTTCTACATTTTAGTAAAAAGAACTGTAACGTTTAACTTCTTAACTTGCTTTCTTTATTTTTCTGCTTTATACCAAGATTCTGTACTTAAGATGGAGCTGCAAGTGACAGCTTGCAAACTTTTCACTGTACTCATGCGAGTGAGTACGTGACAATAAAGCTAATTCAATTCAATTCAATTCAATTCAAGTGGCAGGGAACTGGAAAATAGGGATCATTTTTACAGACAGATTGCAGGAGATTCATCACTGACCCTCTGAATTAACCTAGCAAGTCACTCAGTAGGTATTCAGCCCAAGCAATAAATGAGATACCAATAATAGGCACATGGGCATACTTAATGAATAAAATATCCCCAGAGTTTCTTCTAAAATGCACTATTTTGGAGAGGTGGGTGGCATAGTATATGCTCTAGAGGGCCAGGTTAACATCCAAGCGACAAGGATTCAATTCCATGATGAAAACTAGTGGAACTTAAATTTTTTCTTTGACCATGAAACATTTGATTGTTATAAAGGATGGAATACCTAATTCACTAATTCCACGAGGTAAGAATATCTGTTGTCCTTTACCCAGTCTGACCTACGTCTGATATGAAATCGACAATTTTTCTTATTCTTTCATGGGACGTGGGTGTCTCTGACTGGACCCAGTATTTATTGCCCGTCCCTAGTTAAGAAGGTGGTGGTAAACTGGCTCCTGGAACCGCTGCAGTCCATGTAGACCCACAATACCATGAGGGATGAATTTCCAGGACTTTGTCCCAGTGATCGTGGGTTTGGAAAGCGCTAACATTCAATTTCAGGTCAAGAGTAACCTCCGAAATAGTGGGGGATTGAATGACGGTAACATCATTGAATGTGATGGGGCAGTACTTCGATTCTCTCTTGATGGAGATGGTTATTGCCTGCCATGAATGTTACTTGCCACTTGTCAGCCCAAACCTGGATATTATCCAGATCTTGTTGCATTTGAACATGGATTGCTTCAGTGCCTGAGGAATCACGCATGGTGCTGAACATTGTGCAATCATCAGTGAACATCCCCACTTCCGACCTTATAATGGAGGGGAAGGTCATTGATGAAGTAGCTGAAGGTGGTTCAGTGTTCGATGAGTTTGCCTTCTAACTGCCCTGTGCAATTTTTATTTGCCTATCCAGGGAGATTGCGTAGCTGCTGGCGGAGAGCAGACTGGAGGCTCAGGTGTGTGTTATGGTGAGAAGAGGTCAGCACATATGGGGAGGTGATGGCCTAGTGGTATAAGCGGCGGACCATTAATCCAGAGACCAAGATAACATTCGGACCCATTACGGCAGATGGTGGAATTTGAAGTCAATAAAAAATATCTGGAATTAAGAATCTAATGATGACCATGAATCCATTGTTGATTGTCGGGGAAAAACCGACCTGGTTCTCTAATGTCCTTTAGGGAAGGAAACTGCCATCCTTACCTGGTGTGGCCTACATGTGACTCTAGACCCACAGCAATGTGGTTGACTCTGAACTGCCCTCTGGGCAATTTGGGATGGGCAATAAATGCTACCTAGCCAGCGATGCCAGTATCTCACTCATGAATAAAAATGAAGCTCAAAGGGGCTGCCTGACATCAAAAACTGATTCATGGGAAAGTTGTGGTTAAAACTCAGATTCTAGACTGGTATATTCTACATTAAATTACCTGTCCCAGATTGAAGAAGAAAATAAACATTGCAATTAGACAACACGGCAGGATCCAAAGAACTGGCAGAGCTGATTGGATGGGCTGAACAGCCTCTTCCTGTTCTTATTTTCCTAGAATACACTGGCTGACAGAAATCAATGATCACATAGTCGAGGAATATAAGAAAATCTGCAACCAGATTTACTCAGCTCAAGGTAAGATATCCATTTTAATTGATGCACCTACTGTTCTTTAGTTCCTGCTGGATTTCTCAGAATGTGACAGTGCAAGATGAATGAGCTTCATTAGATGTTGTCTCAGCCCTTCTGTAATAACTGAATCAGAAATCAACAAACCAAACACAGCCAGTTCAGCTGGATGTCTGGATAGTCAAGAGATTCAGCAATATAGAATTTGCAGCACAATTGATTTGAATTTGAACAGCAATGTGATAGCTAGAATGGGAGCTTGTCAGAGTCATCAAATCAAATATCTAAACATCGCAATGTGGACACTGTGAATTGGCAGCGTGAATGCTACAGATGGTTTCTTTGCATTACAGGAGGAATTACTGAACAGTAAGTGGCCGTTTGCCCCAACAGGTCCATGCCACTCAAGCATCATGCCAACCCATTGCAGCTCTCCCAATCAACATAACCTTCGACTCCTTTCTCCCTCTTGTCTTTGTCTGGCTTCACCTTAAATGTATCGATGTAATTTGTCTCACTCCATGTCACTTTCTATGGCATGAATGCCTTTGTTTTAAGAGATCCACCCACAGCTCAGGCCTCTTCCAGGGAACATTTGCCTATCCTCAGCTTATTAAGGTCCATGTCAGTCACAGCTACATTGTGGGTGTTATCGAACTGTTGTCAGAGATCCTTCAGTCCCATGCACTTGCTCATACAGTCATAGAATTGTACAGCATGGAAATAGACCGTTCAGTCCAACTTATCCATGCTGACCAGATATCTTAAATTAATCTAGTCCTATTTCTCAGAATTTGGCCCATATCCATCTAAACCCTTCCTATTCATGTGCCCAGCCAGATGCCTTTTAAATTTTGTAATTGTACCAGCTTTCACTACTTTCTCTGGCAGCTCATTCCATACACACATCACCCTCTGCGTGCAAACACTGTCCTTTAGATCCCTTTTACATCTTTCCCATCTCACCTTAAACCTATGCCCTCTAGTTTTGGACTCCCCTACCCTGGGGAAAAGACTTTGGCTATTCACCCTATCCATGCCTCTCATGACTTTATAAACCTCTATAAGGTCATCCCTCAGCACTGCGATTGAGTTGTTTGCCATTCTTGAGGGGGGCAGTACGTTGGCTCAGTGGTTAGCACTGCTACCTCACAGCGCTAGGGACCCGGGTTCGATTCCACCCTCAGGCAACTGTCTGTGTGGAGTTGGCACTTTCTTCCCGTGTCTGTGTGGGTTTCCTCTGGGAGCTCCGGTTTCCTCCCACAGCCCAAAGACGAGCAGGTTAGGCAGACTGGCCATGCTAAATTGCCCATAGTGTCCAGGAATGTGCAGGCGAGGTGGGTTAGCCATGGGAAATGCAGAGTTACAGGGATACAGTTGTGGGGTGGGTCTGGATGGGAAGCTCTTCAGAGGGCTGGTGTAGACTTCATGGGCTGAACGGCCTGCTTCCATGTTGTAGCGATTCTACGATTCTAAGACATGATGCAAAATATCCTCCAGCAGACAGTAAACATTGGAGAATGTAGCACACAAGTCTTAAGGGAAGAAGGAAGACATTTAGGGAGGGAATTCCAGAATTGTAGGACCAGAGATGGTATCTTATTCTACATCGTAAATTCTCCAAGATCCTTAGACAACACTTTCCAAACCAATGACCACTACGATCTAGAAGGACAAGAACAGCGGATACATGCAAGTCCTTGCAAGTTCCACTCTAACACAGATTAAAGATCATTGAGAAAACAAACAATGGAGATGTAAAGGAAAGGATGTATTGCTGTTAAGATTGGGAATGTGCTGCCTAAGAGTATGGCAGAAGCAGGTTTAATCTATTTTTCTAATCAACCTGTTCGGAGATAATATTACACACCTCTGGAGCAGGTGGGACTTGAACCCAGGCCCTCCTATGCATCACAAGAGAGGCAGATTTAATTGAAGTGTTCAAGAGGGAATTGGATCATTATCCAATAAGGAACAATGATCAGGATTATGAGGAGGAAGTGTGTCAGGGAGGCACTAGAAGAACTTCTCCTAGGGGAAGACAGCACAGTCAAACTGGGCAGAATGGCCTCCTTTTATGATAGTCAGCAGATTGGGCAGGGGAAGCGAACTTAAGGTGACAGGTTGATAATCTATTGTTAATACAGCCGCACTCAAGTGCCAGTCTGGATTCTGAGCTCCAATATTTTGGGCCGGGTGCTCCCATTTTAGTGGAGTGCGCATGAGCCCCCTGACCCATGGCTGACCATACCTGGGGGGGGTCACAAAGAAACAGAAGGCGATGGAGATTAGGCAAGGTTCAGGGAGGGAACACTAGAGTGAAGCCCTTTGATAGGTCAAGGAGCAGTCACCCAAAGGTGGGTAAGGGGACAGACGGTGAAGAGGTCAAAGCTGGACAAAGGTCACAGGGCTGGAGGAGTCACAGAGTCAGGATGGTGGGAATCTGAGAGCGAACAGTATCTTCAGGAATTTTGGGAAGAATGAGTACGCAGGGAGAGAAATTGATACAAATTTTTGACTGACAAGGGAGTGGAGAGCACAAACAGATCGGCCATAATCGTATTGAATAGCAGAGCAGACTTGAGCATCAAATAACCAACCCCTGCTCTTATTTCACGTGATCTTACAAAGAGAGAGACAGGTGGCAATTGATAATTGATGGGAATGGGAGACAGTAACTGAAGAGAGAAAAAAGCTCAAGATGTCCAGGGTTATGGAGCTTCAGTTATGAAGGACCAATTGCAGATGTCAAGACAGTTTGTTCTCAAAGTAGAACGAGAAGAGGTTGGATCAAGGTGTTCAAAGTAGGGGGAAAGTGTCCCCACTGGCGAAAAGATCAAGAATGGGAGGGAATAGACTTAAGGTGATTGGCAAAAGAAGCAATGGTGATGTAAGGACAGATCTTTCCACGCAACAAGTGGATGAAGGAGCACACTGCAGAGGGAGGAAATGCGAGAGAGCGAGAGTTTGTGTGTGAGAGAGAAAAGGAGGGAAGTGTGTGCGCATCTGTGTAAAACAGATATAGCACGTGTGTGTGAGAGTGAGTGGGAGTGTGTGTGAGTGAATGTGAGTGAGAGAGTGAGTGAGTGAGTGAGAGAGAGAATAGGAGAGTGAATGTGACAGCAAGAGTGTGTGTGCTCATGTGAAAGACAGTGAGTGACTGTGTATGTGTGTGTGTGTGTGTGTGTGTGTGTGGGGTGGGGGGGGAGTTGAAGACAGACAGATAGGGAGAGAGACAGATAGAGAGAGAGAGAGAGAGAGACAGTAAAGCTTTCCAGGAGGAATTGAATTATTATCTGCTCAGAAACGTTGTGCAGGGCCTCCAGGCCTCCAGAGAGAAAGGAGGGCTGTGGTACTACGTGCCTTGTATATTCAGGAAACCATAAAAGATACGATGGGCTGAATGGCCTCCCTCTGCATTATGACCATTCTGCAATAGCAGCAACAATGGGACAGCCCAGAAAAGGGAAGTGAGTTGTTGTGGGGAGACGGTCAAGGACTGTGGAGGTGGTTCTGATGAAGAGAAGGTACAAGGGAAGATAGGAGAGAAACCCAAGAAAGGTGTGAGCTCAGGGCCAAAGTCTGACTTGGTGGGCAAGGTGAAAATGTACCTCGCAGAGAAGAGGAGGAATGAGGAGGTGTAGCTAAATCTTAGTGGCAACGAACTACCACAGACTCCTCCCAGTCAGAGTCATAGAGTTGTACAGTATGGAAACAGATCCTTCAGTCCAATGTGTCCATGCTGACCAGATGTCCTAAATTAATCCGGTCCCATTTGCCAACATTTGGCCCATATCCCTCTAAACCCTTCCTATTCATGTACCCATCCAGGTGCCTTTTGAATGTAACTCATCAGAGGTCGATGGTGGACAGAGGGGGTAAGGAAATGTTTGGCAATGAGGTTACCTTCCCTCTCAGGTACGAAGAGGTAGATGGTGATCTAACTGAATGGCAGAGCAGACTTAACGGGCTGAACAGCCTTATCCCATGCTGAACTGCAGCCTCCCATTGCACTCCTCACTGCAATCATTGAGCCTCCCCGGCCCTCCTCACTGGGGCCAGTGAGCCTCCCCTGGCCCCCCTCACTGCTGCCAGTGAGCCTCCCCTGGCCCCCCTCACTGGGGCCAGTGAGCCTCCCCTGGCCCCCCTCACTGGGGCCAGTGAGCCTCCCCTGGCCCCCCTCACTGCGGCCAGTGAGCCTCCCCTGGCCCCCCTCACTGCGGCCAG
>NC_063374.1:3509030-3544084 GCF_021869965.1 Rhincodon typus | reverse complement strand
ATCCGCCTCCCCCTCTCTCCCTATTTATTTCAGAACCCCCTTCCCCTCCCCCATTTCTGAAGAAGGGGCGAGGCCCGAACTGTCAGCCTTCCTGCTCCTCTGATGCTGCTTGGCCTGCTGTGTTCATCCAGCTCTACACCTTGTTATCTCTTTACCAAGCTGTTGCCAGGTATGGAAGGTTTGAGCTGTAAAGAAAGGCTGGATATGCTGGGACTTTTTTCACTGGAGCGTAGGAGTTTGAGGTGACTTTATAAAGGCTTATAAAATCATAAAGGGTATAGACAGGGTTAACGGTAGATGTCTTTTGCCCTCGGATGGGGAATTTCAAGACTGGGGGCACAATTTAAGGTGAATGGAGCGCGATTTAAAAAAGTCATGAGAAATGTTTTACACAGAGGGTGGTTCGCGTGTGGAATGAACTCCCTGAGGAAGTAGTGGATGTGGGCACAATTACAATATTTAAATGATATTTGGATAACTACATGAATAGGAAAGGTTTGGAGGGATATGTGCTGGTTTAGTTTGGAATTATGCTCGATATAGAGTATTGTGTTCAATTCTGATTGCCACATTACAGGAAGAACGTGGAGGCTTTGGAGAGGGTGCACAAAGATTTACCAGGATGCTGCTTGGATTAGGGGGTATGAGGTACAAGGAGAGGCTGGAAAAACTCGGGTTGCTTTCTCTGGAGCGGTGGAAGCTGAGGGGAGACTTGAAAGATGTCTATAAAATTATGAGATGCATAAACAAGGTTGACAGTCAGAATCTTTTTTCCCCAGAGTTTAAATGTATGATAGTAAGGGGCATGCATTTAAGGTGAGAGGGAAAAAGTTCAAAAGGAGATGTCAGGGGCAAGTGTTTACACAGAGAGTGGTAGGAGTCTGGAACGTGCTGCCAGGGGTGGTGGTGGAGGCAGATACAATACGGGCGTTTAAGGGAATTTTAGATAAGCACATGAATACACAAGCAATGGACGGATATGGACCAAGGGCAGGCAGGAGGATTAGTTTAATTTAGCATCATGTTTGCCACAACATCATGGGCCGAAGGGACCATTCCTGTGCTGTATAGTTCTATATTCTATGGACTGGTTGCGCCTTAAGAGTCTGTTTCTGTGTTGTATGACTCTATGACTATTACAACCAAAAAGTAGACTAGCATTATTACAGCAATTTCTACAATGTTAGGACATCCAATGAATTATTTCTGAAACGGAATTACAGTTGAAATGTAGCAATTGGTGGCAGCGATTTGAATACAATGGATAAAGAGGGAGGAAACAGAATGTGACAGCAAACTAGAAAAAAAATCAGAATGCTCAAACTATTGCAAGTTCACTGGGAGGAAGATATTAGCAAAAGTAAACAGGGGGTCCCTTAGAGTCATCGAACAAATATTTTGTAAGTCTTCATCGTAGATGACAAAAACATAGCAGAGCTAAAATCTGAAAGTAATCAAGTCTAGCAAGGGAACGGTGCTAGAAAAATTATAGCAAAGTCTCCATTCACAGGAAGGGCCCTGCTGGAGCAAGTCACCCCTGATGAGTTTCATAAACAGCAAACATGGTGGGATGTGCACGTGGCATAGGAACTATCCACCTGTTTACTAGGCCACTGATAATAAATATCACCGCCACCTCCTCTCTTTATACAAACAGTCCGCCCTTATACTAGTCTGGTGATATCACTATTATGCTACCACCTACTCTTTTGTCATAGAATCCCCACAGTGTGGAAACATGCCATTCAGCACAACAAGTCCACACCAACCCTCTGAAGAGCATCCCACCCAGGCCCATCCCCTTACGCTATAACCCTGCATTCCCTAATACACCCCTGAAAATTATGGACAATTTAGCATAGCCAATCCACCTAACTTGCACATCTTTGGACTATGTGAGGAAACCAGAGCACGTGGAAGAAATCCACACAGACAGGTGGAGAACATGCCAACTCCACACAGAAAGTCAGTTGAAGCTGGAATTGAACCTGAGACCCTGCTGCTGTGAGGCAGCAGTGCTAACCACAGAGCCACCATGCCTTCTTCACAGTTTACTGTCCAACTCAGCTTTGTATCATCAAACTGGACCATACAAATGAGAGACAAGATATATATAGGCCACTCAGCCCTTTGAGCCTGCTAAGCCATCCAATAAAGATCACGCCTGATCTGATTTCAACCTCAACTCTACATTCCTGCACACTCCTAATAATCTGTCACCCCTTGGTAATCAAGAGCCTATCTACTTGCAGCTTAAAAATATTTTTAGATTCTGTAATTCTCTTCCTTAAAAGTCAGTGGATACAAAGGCTCTCAATCCTCAAAGAAAAATGCTTATTCATCTATCCCCATTAACACAAAATTTGTCAAGGAGGGATATACTTTGCATTGGAGGCACTTATGAGAACGTTCATTCGGCTGATTCATGGATGAAGTAGTTTGTTTTATAAGGATATATCGAGCAGCTTGGGATGATACTCAGAGTTTTGAAGAATGCGAGATGCTCTTATTGGAACATATCAAATTCTGAGGGGTTTGAAAGGGTGGACTCTGGGAGGACATTTCCCCTTATGGGAGAGACTTAAACTAGGGGGTCACAGTCACAAGATAAGGGGTCTCCCATTTAAGATGGAGGTAGGGCAATTTTCTTCTCTTGGAGGGTCATTAGCATTTGAAATTCTCTTACCCGGAGCACAGTGGACGCTGGGTCATTGAGTATATCCAGGCCAAGTCAGATACACAGTTAACAGTAGGGCTCTGGGGAGTGTTGTCAAACAGAGAGACCTAGGGGTTCAGAAAGTTGTGTTACAGGTAAACAGGGTGGTAAAGAAAGCATTTGGCACGCTTGCCTTCATTGCTCAGACCACTGAGTATAGGAGTTAGGACGTCATGTGGTAGTTGTACATGACATTGGTGAGGCCACTTTTGGAGTACTGTATACATTTCTGGTTGCTCATCTGTAGGAAGGATATTATTAAATTGAAGATTTACAAGGATTTTACTGGGACTGGAGGGTTTGAATTATAAGGAGAGGCTCGATAAGCTGGGACTTTTTCCACTGGAGCGTACGAGGGTGGGGGTGACCTTATAGAGGTTTATAAAATCTTGAAGGGCATAGATAAGGTGAAAAGCAAAGGTCTAGAGTTGGGGAGTTCAAATCTAAAGGGCATAGGTTTAAGGTGAGAGGAGAAAAATTTAAAAGGGACCTGAAAGGCAATCTTTTCACAGGCAGGTTGGTTCATATGTGGAATGAACTGCCAGAGGAAGTGGTAGATGCAGGTACAGTTACATTTAAAAGATGTTTGGCCAGGCACATGAATCAGAAAGGTTAGAGGGATATGGGCGAAACACAGGGAAATGCGTCAAGTTTAGTTGAGGAAATTTAATTGCCATGGAATAATTGGACTGAAGGATCTGTTTCCATGCTGTATGACTGTGACCAGGCGGTCAAGGGGTACGGGGAAAAGACAGGATCATGAAGCTCAGGTCAACGATCGCCCACAATGGGACTGAATGCGAGAACAGGTTGGAAGGATTATCTGGTCTATTCCTACTCCTGTTTCTCAAATGTTCCTGTAGAACAAAATGTGTGGGACAACAACCCAATTCTGACTGGATCACCTGTTTTTGAGATGTTAGTGGAGGGATAAATAGTGGTCAGTGCACGAGGAAGGCCTTACCATTCTTCAATAAATTAACGTCACAGGACCTTAAATGTCTTCCTTAGAGGCCCTCTGTTGAACATCTCACCTGCATTAATGACTTGGATGAGGGGCAGAACGTACCATAGCCAAATTTGCAGATGACACTAAGATAGGTGGGAAAGTAAGTTGAAATGAAGAAATTTACGAATGGATGTGGATTGGTTAAGTGAATGGGCCAAAATTTGGCAGATTAAGTTTAATGAGGATAACTGTGAGGTTATGCGTTTTGATCAGAGTAGTAGAAATGTAACTTATCTAAGTGGAGAGAAATTTCAGAATGCTCTGGTGTAGAGGAAGTCCCCGTGCATGAATTTCAGAAAACTAGTAAAGAAGAACACCAGGTAATAAGGAAGGCAAATGAAATTTTGGCTTTCACTAATAAAGGATAGCATATAAATATGGGGAAGTGTTACTACAAATGTACCAGGCATTAGTGAGACTACACTTGGACTACTGCCTGCAGTTTTGGTCCCTTTATGTGAGGGAGGTTGTAATTGTATTAGAGGCAGTTCAGATGAGGTTCACTAGATTGATTCTAGAGTTGAGGGATTTGTCTTATGAAGGGAGATTGAGCAGCTTTGGCCTGTACTCTGAGTTTAGAAGAGGAGATCCAATTGAGGTACACAAGATGCTAAACGAGATTGACAAAATTGACGTCAAGAGGATTTTTCCTCATGTGGGGCAATCTAGAACAAGAGGTTATCGTGTTAGGAGAAGGGGTGGCACATTTATAACAAGAGATGATGAGAAATTACTTCTCTCAAAGAGTCGTGAATCTATTGAAGTCACTCCCCCAGAGTATGGTGGATGCTGCGACATTGATTAAATTAAGAAGCAGATCGATTTTTAACTAGTAATGGGGTGAAGGGTTACGGACAGCAGTCATGAAAGTGGAGTTGAGGCCGAGATGAGATCAACCATGATTGTATCAAATGGTAGAGCAGGCTCGAAGGGCTGAATAGGGGCCTAATCCTGCCCCAGCTGTTATGTTCTTATGAAAGATGCCACCTAAAGTGGAAGGTACTCCCTTAGGAGTGGAGTGCTTATGCCTCTGGAGTGCGACTTGGAAGTCACGACTTTCTAACTTACAGCTGAAAGACAGCACATTACCCTCTGAGCCTCAGTTAACACAGCTAATTAAAGATTAATGAAAGGAGAGGGCAAGTATCTCTTAATTATCAAATCACATATTATGAATAATAAAAGCAGTCTCAAGAGAGAAGACGAGTCATTGTACTTCAAGGTACTTATGATCCGAGTAGAATTATTTTCTCACTGACTGGACCATCTTCTCTGAATACATTCAGCACTGCCGAAAGGGACAATCACAAAAAGAAAAGATGAATAGACTGGCTATACTGGACCACCATTTTGAAGTATACATGTCAAGTCAGGCCAGCATGCGAGAATCTGCCAACTGTACAGTCATACAGCACGGAAACAGATCTCTCGGTCCAACCAGTCATAATTTTCTTTCTGAACATGGATTTTAAACTTGCTTGGACTGTGGTCCTGGCAGAATAAGAGGGCGAGGATGAGTATCTGGGTTAAGAAGGCGTTTGGCACGCTTGCCTTCATTGCTCAGATCTTTTGAGTATATGGGTTAAGACGTTATGTTGAGGTTTTACAGGACATTGGCGAGGCCTCTTCCAGAGTAGTGTCCGGTTCTGCTTGCCCTGATATAGGAAGGATATTATTAATCTGGAGAGGGTTCAGAAGACATTTACCAGGATGTTGCTGGGAATAGAGGATTTGAGTTATAAGGAGAGGCTGGATAGACTGGGACCTTTTTCACTGGAGCGTAGGAGGTTGAGGATTGACCTTTGAGAGATTTATAAAATCATGAGGGGCAAAGATAAGGTGAATGGCAGGTGCCTTTTCCTCAGGGTGGGGGAATATTTGGGGGCTTATTTTTAAGGTGACACAAGAAAGATTTAAAAAAAATAGGATGGATAACTCTTTTTACACAGAGTGTGGTTCTTGTGTGGAATGATCTTCCAGAGAAAGTGGTGGATGCAGGTACAGTTACAACGTTTAAAAGACATTTGGATAAGTACATGTGTAGGAAAGGTTTGAAGTGATGTGGGCCAAGGGTTGGCAGGTATGGCTAGTTTAGCTTGGGATTATGGTCAGCATGGACTGGTGGAACTGAAGGGTCTGTTTCTGTGCTGTATGACTCTATAACATACTTGGTAACACAAGTTCAAAGATTACATGAAAAAGTGTTCACTGTTCAATGGATGACTGAGGGAAGGCTTTGCCTGCTCTAACTCTACAAACCCAATGGGCTCTGCACAAACAATGTAGCAACTTGGTGCTCTATTAACTGCAGTCAGACTTGGCCATGAGCTGAGCAAGTTATAGCTTAGGATCACACATTAAGAGGGCCCCAAAATAGGAGTCTCAATTGCCAAGTGGTTGAAAAATAAAGGAGACAGGGAAGAAGGACTTCGCAGAAACAGACACATTTCTTCCGATATGACAAAAATATATTGGCTCCGTGATTATTCCATGCCTGTGCAACTGTTATATAAAACAGTCTGGCTTGGATATCAGAAAACTTTGATTTAATCCCAGCCTGCATTCAAGAAACTCCAAGACAATGACAAGCCAAAAACACTTCCACCCCTTAACCTCAGACAGTCTCACAATCTATGTAGATACTTTAATCACTAACTAGAAGGCAATAAATAGATTTTAATGGTTTTTTTGTGTGTTTTAAAAGGTTTTCCTTAAATCTATTTTGCAATAACTAATTAAAGCATAAAGAACACTCCTCACTCTCCTGGGTATCAGGTAAACATAAACGTTATCAAAAGTTAGATATTGTTCAAAGAGTCTATTTCATTAAGCGCAATCTAAAACTGGAATATACAAACAGGACCAGCCGTACCCTCTACAAATCCAACTGCTTGTTGGAGTCTTGTCTACTAACTCTTCTCAATGTTATCACTGGTACCAACTGGTGTCTGGTCTAATGGTCAAAAATTCAAAATCACGAGGACTCGGAGGATGACTAAGGTCTTTTGATTAGGTCTCTTTGACGAGGCAACAAGGGTTAACATTGGGCTCCAGAGCCAGAGCAATGTGGCTGATTTTTAAGGGCCATCTGAGCAATTTGGAAAGGGTAATAAATAGGCTGGCTGGTGACGTCCACATCCAGTGAAGGAATTTAAAAAAATGTAAAATGATGCAAACAATTTTTCAGTTTAGATGGCTTGGAAAGCAGCTGCATGACACGTCTGATGAAAGATTATCCCGATGATGTTGGCGCTAACCTTGTCGGAAAATCAAAGCTGTTCTAAGCTTGTACCAAGGGAAATTATCCAGATCAGGGACATTTGTGCCACCAGGTTTCATCTCAAGCCATCATTAAGAGCAGCACAGTGGCTCAGTTGCTGCCTCACAACGCCAGGGACCCTGTCTTAATTCAACCCTCAGGCAACGGTGTGGAGATTGCCCATTCTCCCAGTGTCTGCATGAGTTTCCTCCAGGTGCTCCAGTTTCCTCCCACAGTCCAAAGATGTGTCGGTTAGGTGGATTGGTTCTGCTAAATTGCCCTGTAGCGTCCAGGGCGTGTGCAGACTAGGTGGGTCAGCCATGGGAAATGCAGGATTACAGGGATTGCTGGATGGATGTGGGGGTGGTGGTAATATCTGGTGGGATGCTCTTCACAGGGTCTGTGTGGACTCGATGGTCCAAATGGCCTGCTTCGACACTGTAGGGATTCAATGACCTGAGGTAAGTTTCAGTCGGCTTTACCTCATGGAGAAGCCATACTGCAGATTGTTTTCAACGTCATAGTGATTTCCTTGGTTGGGAAACATCCAAATTGGACTTTGGGCAAATATGTTGTAAGGGAAGATGTCTACATCATGTGCACAGAAAAAGTGACAAACCTCATAGTTTGAGGCCATCATCCGTGTCCAAAAGACACAAAAGAAAACATGTTCAATTTTCGCCGGTTGATTTGCTGCCTTCATTTAACAAGTGCTGATCTGTCTAATTGCTCTTGTGTAACTGTAGATTAAAAGTTTTCACACATGCTAATTAAGAAATCATAAAGCATTTTCATTTGAGTGCATTTCACAATGCAAATAGGCTAACTGCAGGATAGATGTTTTCGTTAGATTATTAATTTTTCATCGCGCCTTTACCTATTTATTTATGCAAATACAAAGCTTTGATATTGCTACTTTAATTGTCCTGCTAGAATAATATGAAATTTCAATAAGATTATGGGGCCCTTTTAGCTTGAGATAGCTTAGAGCCTTAGCAGGTCCCAATTCAGTACTGGCTCCATGCCTTTATGGAAGGATATCCTTGCAATAGACATACTTTTGCAAGGCTGATTCCTGAGATAAGGGTGGCTTTCTGAGGAAAGGTTGGGCAGGTTTAACTGGTACTTGTTGGATTCTAGAAGAACAACAGCGGATTTTATTGAAACACACCAGTTTCGGCACGGAAGGGGCTTGATAGGTTGGACATCGAAAGGATGTTTCCCCTTGTGGCAGCAACTAGAACAAGTAGGTCACAGTTTCAGATGAAAGAGTCGCCCATTTAAGATGGAGACCAGGAGGAATTACTTCTCTCCGAGGGTCATTAATGTTAAGAATTCTCATACATTCAATGCGGAGTTACATATTGATAGACAACAGTTACGGTGGTATTGGGCAGGGGTGGGGGTGGGGGTGGGGGGTCAAGAGAACAGACAGTAAAGTGGAGCTGAGACAACAATTGAATAATGGTGGAGGCTCAAGGGGCCACGTAACCTACTGTCTCTAATTCTGTACATTCTTGGGAAAGTTGCACAGAGACAGTATGAGACTATTCAACCCCTTGATCCTGTTCTGTTGGGCAATTAAATCATGGCTGTTTTCCACGTTAACTGCATCCACCTGCCTTGGTTCCACAACTCTTATACCACTGGCAAGTCTCAGTCTTGGCCCCATAACCATCAAAGACAACAGCATTTTGGGTGAGGTGGAGGAGACTCAATTCTACACACCATCAACATAAGGAAGTGCTTCCAGACATCATCCTCAAAAAGCCTGGCTCTTATTTTCAATTCAGAAACACCAGATGACATACAAGGACAGGATTGGTTCTATCGCGATGCCCCAGTAGTGGAATGACATGCCCATGCTCTTGGTTCAGTTCACATGAGGGGGTTTAGTTGCAATGGCAAGCGTTTTAAGTTCTACAATTCTGTCAAGGCCATACTGATGGACGTTTCCATCAGCAACAACTGGAAGGTGTTTGTAAGGGCTGAGAGTGGGATGGGGCACGAAGGTGAAGGGCAAGGTTTACAAGTGCTGGAGAAACTTAGTGGGTCTGGCAGCATCTGTGCACAGACCAGAAGGACCCTTCTTCAGAACTGAAAGCACTTGGAACTTTTTTTAAAATATACTTCTGACAGATGGAGAAGAGGCAAAGGGAACAGATGGTGCAAAGGCCCAGTGTAAAAGACAAAAGGGTTGGTAATGGCAGTAACAGCAATATAAAATGGGTGTAAATTAAGGTGTGAAAAGGACAGAATGCGTCCTAGAGCAAAGTAAATAAACTGCAAATAAGGCTGTGCAGATTGGGAAAATGTAAGAAAAGTCATAGAATCCCTATAGTGCAGGCAGAAGTCATTTGGTCCATCAAATCTGCCACAAACCTCCAAAGAGCATCCCACCCTATCCCAGTAACTCCACATTTATTAATACTGACCCACCTAACCTGGACACATTGGACAATTTAACATGGCCTTAACTGCACATCTTTGGACTGTGGAAGGACACAGGAGCACCCGCAGGGAACCCACACAGACACAGGGAGAACATGCAAACTTCACACAGACAGTCACCCGAGGGTGGGATCGAACCTGGGTCCTTCGCGCTGTGCGGTAGCAGTGGTAACCACTGTGCCACCTAAGACAGAGAACTAATAAGATGCAGTCAGACTCTGAAGCTGTGGAATTCAATACTGAGACCTTAAGGGTGCAAAATGCCTGCATGGAAAATAAGGAGCTGTTCCTTGAGCTTGCATTGTACTTCGTCAGAATGTTGTGGGTCTCTGTTATGCATTTCCATCTTTCCCTTTGCCACCTGCATTCCCCCCTCCTTTCCTGCCCCATCCACCTCCCTCGTGTACTTCACTTGTGTGGCAGTGAACCACCCAGCAGCCTGCCGGCTCCCTCTGATGGAGCAGCTCCATTTGCAGCCTGCTGGTCTCCTCCACTCCACAGCTGCCTTCTTCAGACTCTCTCAGCTTTGCATTGCTGACTTCCACAATTGTTGACGGTGACTGCCACCCAGTGGCAGAAGCCAGCCATTGAGTTGAATACGGAGAAGAACTGAGGTGGCAGCTCAGTCGTAGCTCCATACACACAGTGCAGAGGCAGATATTACAGCTTACTTGGTTAATGAGGGATTGTGGCTCTCTGTGCCGAAACCGGAGTGAAGGTGTGGCCAGGCTGAGCATTTGGTAAGAGTGTGTGCAAGTTGAGGGTTCAATTTAACCTATATTAAAAGGCAGGGAGCAGAGCATGACCTGACAGGCGAAGTCTTAGATGTGTACATCCCGAGCAAGTGTGACTCTCCATCTCTAGAAATTAAAGAAGGTACAAGAGATAAGACTGTACATGGGAGGAGTTTGCAATTTGGCAGGTAGGGGTATGTATCACCTTCCTTCCTTTGAGGAACATGTACAAAATGTACGATTCTCAATCGTTCCCCACTGAGACCAAACTTTACTGTCCAACCACAGTGTGCCCAGATGACCTAGTGCATCACTACCCACAACCCAATTTGTAGACATAAGCTGGCAGACTCACCCCAGGTCCTGCTTGCTCGTCACCCTGACAACCTCAAAAGTGTGTCACCACCCCCAGTGTCCTACCCATACATCAACATCATCCCCACTGTATCATCTGTACATCACCCCTACTGCCCCGCCTGTGCCTCACCCCCACTGCTCATATGTCCATAAGAACATAAAAACTAAGAGCAGAAATAGACTATTCCATAAGACTGTGATACGGGAGCAGAATTAGGCCATTCAGCATTGAGTCCTCTCCACCATTCAATCATGGCTGACATGTTTCTCAACCCCATCTTCCTGTAACCCTTTATCCCCTTACTAATCAAGAACCTATCTATCTCTGTCTTAAATACACTCAATGACTTCGCCTCCACAGCCTTCTGCAGCAATGAGTACTGCAAATTCACCACCCTCTGGCTGAAGAAATTTCTCCTCATCTCAGTTCTAAAGGGTCGTCCCTTCACTCTGAGGCTGTACCTCGGGTTCCAGGCTCTCCTACTCGTGGAAACACCTTCTCCATGTTCACTGCATCCAGGCCTCTCAGTATTTAAATCAGATCCCCTTCTCATCCTTCTAAACTCCATTGAGTACAGACCCAGAGTTCTCAACTGCCCCTCATATGACAAGCCCTTCATCCCCAGGATCATTCTTGTAAATCTCCTCTGGACCCCCTCCAAGACCAGCACATCCTTCCTTAGTTAGAGGGTCCGAAATTGCTCATGACATTCCAAATGCAATCTGACCAGAGCCTTATACAGCTTCAGCATTACATCCCTGCTCTTGTATTCTAGATCTCTTGAAATGAATACTAAAATTGTGTATGCCTTCCTAATTGCCAATTGAACCTGCATATTAACCTTACGAGAATCCCAAACTCAGATTACCAACTCCCTCTGTACTTCAGATTTCTGAGGCCTATCTCCATTTAGAAACAATCTACGCCTCTACTCTTCCTGCCAAAGTGCATAACCTCACACTCTCCCACATTGTATACCATCCGTCACTTCTTTGCTCCCTTTCCTAGTCTGTCCAAGTCCTTCTGCAGCCTCCCCGCTTCCTTGACACTACTTGTCCCTCCACCTATCTTTGTGTGACCTGCAAACTTAGCAAACATGCACTCAGTACCTTCATCCAGATCATTAATGTATAATGTGAATAGTTACTGGTACCAACACAGACCCCTGCAAAAGTCTACTAATCACTGGCAGATATCCTGAAAGACAAAAACCCTTTTATCCCCACTGTCTTCCTTCTGCCAGTCAGCCAATCCTCTATCCATACCAGTATCTTGCGTCTAACAGCATGGGCTCTTATGTTTTTTAGCAGTCTCCTGTGCGGCACCTTGTCAAAGGCCTTCTGGAAATTCAAATAGATCATGTTTACTGGCTCTCCTTTGTCTAATTTGCTCATTACCTCATCAAAGAATTTTAATAGATTTGTCAGGCATGAACCTCCCTTGACAAAGCCGTACTGACTTAATCCTATTTTAGCATGCATTGCCAAGCACTCCGCAATCGCTATTCGGCCCATCAAGCCTGCTACATCATTTAATCAGATCATGGCTGACTTCAAAGAGCTCTCAGTTCCTGACCCTACAAACACAGGACTCACACGTTAATCCAACATCCGTTGTACTCAGCCTTGAATATATTCACCGACATAGCCTGTTAATGTTCTTGATGGAAGTGAATTCCAAAGTCTCATGACTCACCATTGGGAACAATTCCTTCTCAGTCCTAAACAGGAGAATTCTTATTTTTAAATGGTGGATGCATCATTCTAGATTCCCTCATGAAGGGACACATCCTCTCAGCAGCCCCCCTCTCAAGCCCTCTCAGAATCTTATACGTTTCAACAATACAAACCTCATTCTTCTAAGCCCCAGTGGGTACAAGCTCAATCTGCTCAACCTTCCCTCATAAGATAGACCCTTCATCCCAAGGCTCAACCTAGTGAACCTTCTCTGAAGTGCCCAAAGTTAGCAAGTCCCATCCTGCTTCAGTATGTGAATAAAAAAAGGTCTATAATACTCCAGGTGTGGTCTCATCTATGCCCTGTACAGTAGCGACAATTCTTCCTTATGCTTTATACTCCAGCTTACAATAAAGACCAACATCCTGTTTGACTTGCTAATTACTTGCTGTACCTGCATACTAATCTTTTGCAATTACAGAATCATACAGTGTGGAAACAGACTCTTTGGTCCAATCAGTCCATGCCAACCATGTTCCCAAACTAAACTAGTCCCTGCGTTTCATATCCCTCCAAACATTTCTCATTCATGTACTTATCCAAATGTCTTTTAAATGTTATAACTGTACCCATATCCACCACTTTCTCTGTAAGTTCATTCCAGACATGAAACACTCTGGGTAAAAGATTGCCCCTCGTGTTCTTTTCAAATCTTTCTCCTTTCACCTGAAAAATATGCCCCCAAGTCTTGAAATCCCCCACCCCTAGGGGAAAGATACCTGCCATTCACCTTTTCTATACCCCTCATGATTTTATAAACCTCTCTAAGGTCATCCCTCAACCCCCAAGCTCCAGTGAAAGAAGTCCCAGCCTATCCAGCCTCTCCTTAGAACTCAATTCCTGGCAACATCCTAGTAAATCTTTTCTGAACCCTCTCCAGCTTAATAATATCCTTCTCTAGCAGGGAGACCAGAACTGGACACAGCACTCCAGAAAAGGCCTCACCAACATCCTGTACAACCTCCAGCAAGATTACAGCAAGCCTTTTTTCCAACTCATACAAGAGCTATTGAAACAGCCCCATTTTCCCTGCTTTTCCCCATAGACCTACAATCTCTCTCCTGTACAAACTTACTTCCACCATCCGTCCAGATACCAGAACACTCTGCACTCAGAAAGGCCAGCAACTGGTCAAGTTCCCCTGGGTAGAACTTGCCCTTTTCCTGAAAGATAACTGATCACCAGTGAGCTATTGGCTGCCTAACCACCAGTGTCATCAACAGAAATCTGGAATCAAACAGCACAAGAAAACCTACAAAAAACAAAATCTTGAATTCTGTCAAAATGTGATAGTCAAATTGCACACTTCTAAAGAGATGATGTCCATGTGCTGACAAACAGACTTTGACTGATAATTGACAAGTAACATTTACGCCAGACTAACTCCAATGAGAGAGAATCTCACCATCTCTACATGATGTTCAATGGCATTAGCATCTCCTCGCTATCAACATCCTGGGGGTTACCACTGACTAGAAACTTCACTGGTTTTGCTACATAAACACCGTGGCTACAAGAGCAGGTCAGACAGCACCACCGGTGGAATCCCCAAAGCCTATCCACACCTACACGACACAAGGAAGCAACAGGCACGTGGTAACCATTTTGTAAATCGCGAAGCATTGCAAAATGAGTTAAGTGAAAGTGATTTAATGTGCTCTTTACAACTAACTGCTGCAGCTGCTGCGACAGAGGTGCTTCTGTGTTAATGAGCCTGAAAATGTGCTTTCTGAAACAAGCCAGGACGGAAGGTAACTTGTTATCACGCCTCTGGCTTCCTATTATCTTTGGGGTGTCCTAATGATTCAAGGTCAAGACGAGGTAACTTCGGGGGCACAGGGGAAACGGGAGAGGGAAGTAGCTGATGGAGACTGGAGAGGGAGACAAGAGGAATGACGACAGCCCGAACAAAAGGAACAACTAGGGAACAGCCGTGTTCAAGATCAGTCAGGTGAGTTAAGTCAGAGAAAGCAGTCACTGAATCCCTACAGTGCAGAAAGAGGCCATTCGGCCCATTGGGTATGCACCAACCCTCGGGAGAGCATCCCACTCAGACCCCCACCCTATCGCCGTAACCCCACACATTCCTGGACACTTACAGGGCAATTCAGTATGGTCAATCCAACTAACCTGCACAAATTTGGACTCTGGTAGGAAAACAGAACACCTGGAGGAAACCAACACAGACACAGGGAGAACATATAAACTCCACACAGACAGTCCAAGGGCAGAATCGAACCAGAGTCCTTGGTGCCGTGAGGCAGCAGTGCTAACCACTGAGCCACCTACTTGTTTTGTCCCTTTGGTTTCTTCCCAAGGGTCAGTATTCTGTGAAGTTCTCTTCCCGGAAACCACTGGAGGCTGGGTTGCTGAATATATTCCAGGCCAAGTTAGACAGATTGATGAAAAAGAGAGAGAGTTGAGGGTTCTGGAGATAGGAATGAAAGTGGAGCTGAGACTAAAATAATCAGTTAGAATCTTATCAAATAGCAGAACAAGGGCCAAATGGCCTGCTCCTGTTCCCAAGTCCTACATTGCCACATCTGTCGCAAAAGCAAAGCACTGGTAGAAATCAGAAATTAACAAAAATAGATGGCACTGCAGACATTCGGCAGGGTCTGTCAGCGTTTCCACAGCAGATGCCTGTACTGCCAAGTTTGGCCAGCATTTTTTTTGATATAGAGTCATAGAGTTGTACAGCACGGAAACAGATCCTTCAGTCCAACTCATCCATGCCGACCAGATATCCTAAATTAATCTAGTCCCATTTGCCAGCATTTGGCCCATATCCCTGCAAATCCTTCCTATTCATATATCCACCCAGATGCCTTTTAAAAATGTTGTAATTGTACCAGCCTCCACCACTTCCTCTGGCAGCTTATTCCATACACGCACCACCTTCTGCATGAAAAAGTTGCTCCCAAGGTCTCTTTTATATCTAATAAAAAACCGAAAGAACTGTGGATGCTGTAAATCAGGAATAAAAACAGAAGTTGCTGGAAAAGCCCAGCAGATCTGGCAGCATCTGTGAAGGAGAAAACAGAGTTAACCTCTCAGGTCCGGTGACCCTGGGTTGGTTCTGTGGAAGGGTCACCGGACCCGAAATGTTAACTCTGTTTTTTCCTTCACAGATGATGCCAAACCTGCTGGCCTTTTCCAGCAACTTTGGTTTTTGTTCCCTTTTATATCTATCTCATCTCATCTTAAACCTATGCCCTCTAGTTTTGGACTGCCCCTACCCTGGGGAAAAAGACCTTGGCTATCACCCTATCCATGCCCCTCATGATTTCATAAACCTCTACTAGGTCATCCTCAACCTCCGACACTCCAGGGAAAATAGTCCCTGTTCTCACGTTTGCCTGGTGTTGTGCTTAGTGCCAGTAGGTGGGTGTAGACAAGGTGAGGTGAAATTAAGGGAATGGACCCTTGACTGTTACCTGATCGCACGCTGGCTGAGGTCACTAAGAAGGTGAGGTCAACCTTGCCCCTCTCCTGAGGCATGATGACCCTCAGGTTAAGCTCACCATCATTCATCTCTCTCTCTTTGATGAGAGAGCAGTGCTCTGGGACTATGACAAGTTTACTTATTTACCCAGTCACTGCGCACGGCATGCCAGCTGTGGCTCAGTTGTGGCCCCTTCATCTCTGAACTACAGGGTCCTGAGATCGAGTCCCATTTGAGTGAACTGAAACTGAGACAGGCACTCCAGTGAGTTCTGCACTGTCGGGAAATACTGGCTTTTGGATAAGGCATCAAACTGGGACACTGACCACCTGTTCAGGCAGATTAAAAAAATCTCATGGCGCTGTTACAAAGAACAGTAAGGGAGTTTTCCTCTGGCGTCCCAGCCAATTTCCATCCTTCGCAAAAGGAAATCCTGGATTATCTGCTCATTACCAAGTTATTATCCATACCCATAATGTAGCAAAAGCAGAATACAATGCCAGAACAACCCAATTAGAAGCTGATACCTCTCGAATGAAACAGTTTAACATTGTACCCAGCCTGCAGTCATTTAAGCATAATCAGTCCACATACTGACAGATTCAGGAGGGTAAATACAAAGCAGAGCGTAAATGGATGACAATGCCACGCTAATAACCTGGTCAGGTGGGCTGAATAGAATTTAATCCTGAAAAGTGTGAGGTGATGCATTTTGGGAGGACTGACAAGGCAAGAAAGGACTTATTGAATGATAGGACCCTTAGAAGTACAGGAAGACCTTGATGTGCATGCCTCTAGATTTTGGAAGGCAGAGGACACATTAGGTGGGTAAGAAAGCATATGGAATACTCACCTCCCTTAGTCAAGGCATTGATACAACAGCAGGGATGATCTGATGGAGCTGTATATATAAGGCTGGAGTACTGTGTGCAGTTCTGATTACCACACGGTAGGAAGGACATGATTGCACTGGCGGTGGCACAGTGGTTAGCACTGCTGCCTCACAGCGCCAGGGACCGGGGTTCGATTCCAGCCTCGGGCGACTGTCTGTGTGGAGTTTGCACATTCTCCCTGTGTCTGTGTGGGTTTCCTCCGGGTGCTCCAGTTTCCTCCCACAATCCAAAGATGTACAGGTTAGGTGGATTGGCCGTGCTAAATTGCCCATAGTGTTCAGGCAGGTGTAGATTAGGTGGGTTATAGGGGGATGGGTCTGGGTGGGACACTCTGAGGTTCGGTGTGGACTTGTTGGGCTGAAGGGCCTGTTTCCACTCTGTAGGGATTCTATGATTCTGAGAGGGTGCAGAAGAGATTCACCAAGATGCTGCCTGGGCTGCAGTGATTCAGCTATGAAGAGAGATGAGAGAGCTTGGCATGATTTTCCTTAGAGCAGAGAAGGCGGAGGCAATATCTAATTGAGGTGTCCTAAATCCAGACGGGCGCAGACAGGGTAGATGCAGAGAAACCTCTCCCCTTAGTCTGGGGAATGCTAACCATGGCTCATAGGTGTAAGGTAAGAAGCAGGAGGTTCAGAGGGGAGTTGAGGAAAAATGTTTTCACCCAGAGGGTGGTGGGAACACTGAAGACACTAAATATTTAGACAATCACCTGAAACACAATAGCATATGAGGCTACAGGCCATGTGCTGGGAAAAGGGAATGGATGAGTGTTTTGATGACCAGTGCAGGCTCAATGGGCTGAAAGGCCTCTTTCCATGCTGGAAAACGCTAAATTACTCTAACACCCCTCCCTCTCTAAGATTGCATTCAAATTTAGTTAAGTCACTGGGCACCTTCAGCACATTCCTGGATGCAAGATCATAGAATCCCCAGAGTATGGAAGCAGGCCCATTGAGCCCACACAGACCCTCCAAACAGCATCCAACCCAGACCCACCCCCTCCCCTATCCTTTTCCTTTCCTGTGACCAATCCACCTAACCTACATAGCTCTGGACGCGATGGGCAATTGAGCACAGCCAATCCACCCAGCCTGCACATCTTTGGACTGTGGGAGGAAACCGGAACACCCGGAGGAAATCCACACAGACACGGGGAGAACGTGCAAACACAACACAGCCAGATGCCCCAGGATGGGATCAAACCTGGGTCCCTGGCACTGTGAGGCAGCTGTGATAACCACTGAGCCACTATGCCACCCTTGAAGATGAACCTGATGAATCTAACAGGGGATATCAGAGCTGATCTCATAAGATGCTGATCAAGTGCAGCAAGAAAACCAAGACTGGTCATCTATATGGACATGTGCACAAAGTAAAGGAATCTGGAGTAACTGAGGGATTCGAAAAGCCAGCATGTGCAGGCCGAGGAGGAGGAGGAGGAGGCGGAGGCGGAGGCGGAGGAGGAGGACCCTAACCCTATCGCAGGAGAGAGGTTTGAAGGAGAACTCCCCAAAGTCAATCTGCACAAAAAGTGAATCCAACCTAATGTGTCTCATCAGGAGAAACAGAACGGCACACAAACTGAACCACTTGATCAGGAATGACACACGCCCAGTGCAGTTCACTCACTTGTTCTGATCAAAGGTGCACGGCCATCCAGAGCTCCAGCTCCATCTACAAACCAACAGCTTTTCATCCCACGTGTCTGCCTTGTACAGTAAATAGCATCTGGCAGAACTGATTAAGATTCTCTGCTCTTGTTTGCCGCAAGATTGCTGTCAATCCCTTGGTGTCTCATTAAGGGAGAGACAGACTTATATTTCCACAGTGCCTTTCATAACTACATGATGTCCCAGAACGTTGTACAGTCAATGAAGTGACAGTGTAATGCACGATGCATGATGAGTTACACACAGCAAGCTCCAACACAAAGCAGCACAATCATGATCAGATAATCTATATTGGGCGCTTGAAGAATAAAGACCAGGACACTTCCTACTCTTTTTTGATATATGGCTATGGCACCTTCGACGTCCATTCAGAGACTCAGTTTAACATTTCAGCCAAAAGACAGCACCTCCAGCATTGCTGGGTTCCCTCAGCACTGACCCTCCGACAGTGCGGCGCTCCCTCGGCACTGACCTTCCGACAGTGCGGCGCTCCCTCGGCACTGACCCTCCGACAGTGCGGCACTCCCTCGGCACTGACCCTCCGACAGTGCGGTGCTCCCTTGGCACTGACCCTCCGACAGCGCGGCGCTCCCTCGGCACTGCATCGTCTGTTGCAGCTTCGACTTTTGCTCTTAACCCTTGGACTTGGACTTCATCGTACAGCTCTCTAATTCCAGAGGCTGGAGCCTGACCAGAGGAGCAAGACTGACGCTGACATTGCTGGCACAATCTTCCAGTTGTCCCAACAATTCCCATGAAGGTGACAAAAGGCTGCCAGATCTTTCAGCAGTCGGCTGGAACTCAAAATCTGGACAAGGAGGTGCGGCCAACCAAGGGGAATTCAGAGTCAGAAGTACCGTGACAGAGCTGGAGGCTACATCCAAAGCAAGCTGCGCCCCAACTCCCAAACAACCAACCCCAACCCCACCCCGGCCACCCTCAAACCCCCCCGGGACAAAGAATGGCCCACAGAAAGCCCTCAGCGGCCAATCAATGTTTCCAACCTTACCTTTGGACCTTTCCCCTTGACTGTGCCAATATTATAGCGGATCGAGAGACCCCACCCACTGATGTGACAGGCTTCCCAGAACCAGGTAACCTTTCTCGTCCTGCCTGGGACTGAAGTAACTGAAGCAGCCCAAGCAGGATGAGGTGCTAAAGCTGTCATTCATTGGATGTCTAAGGAACTCAATGGGCAACGGCTTGGGCCTTCCGCCCCAACATGCAATCTGGGCAAAGAAAGCATGTCAACTCATGTACCATGGCACTGTCAGAATAGCACGTCAAATCTAACAAGTCAAAATACAGAAGGGAGGTAGAGGGCTTGGTGACGTGGTGCAATGAGAAAAACCTCTCTCCCTCTCTCAACATCAGCAAAACTAAAGAACTGATCACTGATTTCAGAAAGAAAGGAAGGAAGAGAACATGCCCCTACCTATATCCATGGAACCGAGGTTGAGAAGGTGAACAGCGTCAAGTTCCTCAGAGTGACGATAACTGACAACCTGTCCTGGACTTCCCACACAGAAGCAACAGTCGAGAAGGCACAACAACACCTCTTCTTCCTCAGGCAGCTCAGGAAATTTGGCATGTGTCTCACCAACGTCTACAGATACACCTTTGAAAGCATTCTGTCCGGGTGTATAATGGCCTGGTATGGCAACTGCTCTGCGCAGGACCATGAGAAACTACAGAAGGCAGTGTGCACAGCCCAATCCATCACGGAAGCCAACCTTCCATCCATGGACTCGACTTACATGGCTCACCGCCGCAGAAAGGCTGTCAACATCAAAGATCCATTGCACCCTGGTAATGATCTCCTACAACCTCTTCTGTCAGGCAGAAGGTACAGAAGCCTGAACACACATGGGCAGATTCAGGAACAGCTTCTTCCCAGCCCTTATTAAACTGATGAATGGACTTTCGAGCCTCAAACGATGCTGATCTTGCTAATGTTGATCTCGCCTAGCGCACACCCTTTGCAATGTAACCCGTATGCCTCTGTTGAAGTCTTTTTGATCTGTACATCTGCCTGTAAACAAAGCTTTTCGCTGTACTTCGGTACAAGTGACAATAAATCAACCAATCAATTTAAGGATTACTTTGTGTTTTTTTTCAAAAACACAGTAAGTTGTGAAATAAGATACAAAGTGTGAGATTTGTGAAAAGTGATAGAATTTTACCATTATAAATCATTCCATCCACACAAAAGCCAACTTTAAGTCAGGAGATAAGCCACTTTAGACCTGTATTTTAACAAATTTTGGTCTTGCAAATATAACTTGTCAGGGACTGTGGTGCCAGCCTGTCAACTTATACGTTATGTTGATTTACCTTGATCTTTAGTTGTAATATTGTTCAAGTATGTAGAGGCATAACAATGTCACTTGAGTGAAGAATAACTTCTTCCACATGTCTATTCTTTCAGTTTATCCAGAGATAGAGTTATACAGCATGGAAATAGACCCTTCAGTCTAACTCGTCCATGCTGACCAGGTTTCCCAAACTAAACTAGTCCCATTTACCTGCGTTTGGCCCATATTGCTCTGAACCTTTCCTATCCGCGTACCTGCTCAAATAATGAACTTGATGAAATTAGGCTTGATTAAAATTGGGTAATTGGTTTTCTTGCCAGTGCCAACCAGAGAGTAAGAATCATGAAAATGTAATTTGGATTTCTGGTCTGCTCCTTGCCTGCAGGTCAGACGCTTCAGGGCTCAGAACATTCCACTGTTTTTAAACACCTCTCCTCAAAGATTCTTGCTCAGTTCTGATGAAAGGATGGCAACCTGAATCACTAACCATGTTTCCCTTTCATCAGAAGTTGCCCAACCTGCTGAGGATGCTCAGCACATTCTGCTCTTATTTCATGATTCCTACGCCAGAGGTATTTTCACCTTTAATGCCTCGCTGCACTAACCCCTCGGGCATAAGACTATAAGAAATAGGAACAGGATTAGGCCCCTCAAGCCTGCTCCTCCATTCAATAGGATTGTGACTGATCCAACATTCCCCACGTCCTACCCTTTCCCTGCAACCCTTGATCTCTTGACTGATCGAGGGTCTATCTCAGACTTAAATATGCACAAGAGCTCTGCTCCCCACAGCTCTCTATGTCAAGGAGGTCCAAAGACTCACAACCCTCAAAGAAGAAATTCCTCCTTATCTCAGTCTTACATTGGCGCTCCTTTATTCTGAGACTATACCCTCTGGGTCACGACTCTCCCATGAGGGGAAGCATCCCTCATAAATTTACCCTGTCAAGCCCATTGCATTTCAATGAGATATCACCTCTCGTTCTTCTAAAATTCCAGTGAGCAGAGTCCCAATTACGCAGTGAGCATTCAAACAGAGCTCTGACCTCATGCCTCTATCTCTCCCTGAGAGAGCCATAGCTCTTGCCCCTGGTTGCAGCCTCTGCTCAACAGTAAAATAAATAATCCTACTCGATAGCTATTCCTGACACCTCCAAAAGAGCCTGTTCCATAATTCATAAAGCTCAATTAACATTTGGATATCATGCATCTATCGCTGGTGGTTTAGTTTCATTGGAACGTCGCAATGACAAATGGGCACTCTCTCATCGGCACGATAAATCAGAGATGGCAAGTCAAGATTAAACAAAATAAATACTTACTTAATATTAGCACAGCAAACGCACTTAAATAAAGTCATTGCCTTTGGCATCCAGCATTCTGGGTCAGTCTCAACTTGGAGCATTGTGCCCATTTGGGACAGACGCCAAGACTTTGGAAAGGGTGCAGTAAAGATTTCTGAGAAGGGTTCCAGGGATGAAGGACTGTATGTGGCTCAGTGGTTAGCACTGCTGCCTCACAGCACCAGGGACCTGGGTTCAATTCCAACCTCAGGCGACTGTCTGTGCAGAGTTTGCACGCTCCCCCTGTGTCTGCAAGAGTTTCTGCCGTGTGCTCCAGTTTTGATACACAGTCCAAACCTTAGGTGGATTGACCATGCTAAATTGTCCAGGAATGTGTAGGCTGGGTGCATTAGCCATGCCCAAATGTGGGGCAATGGGGATAGGTTGGGTGGGATGCTCTCTGGAGGGCCCGTGTGGACTTGATGGGCCATCAGGTTCACACGAGCCTTCTAAAGAGAGAGGAGATTGGATAGAAGTGGCCAAAGACAAGGGGGGTCCAGACAGAGCAACGGGGAGAAAACAAACAGAGGCCATTCGACCTCTCAAGCTTCCTCTGTCATTAAACAAGACTAAGCCTGATTTAAAGAGTTACATTGGACTTGCAATGTTAACTCTGTTTTTCTCTCTCTCTCCTCAGACCTGCTAAGTTTCTCCAGCGTCCTCTGTGCTTGTTTCAGATTTCCAGCATTGGCAGCCTTTATCAACAGCTGATTTAGCTGTGACCTCAGCTCCACTCTCCTGTCTATCCTCAACACCCCTTGTTTTGTCCTTGTTAGTTAAGCACCTCTCTATCCACCACAGCCTTAAAAATATTCAATGACAACACCACACCTTCGCCGGATAAGAGAGTGCCCGCAGACTCTCAACGTTCCCTCAGCCCTGTATTTTTAAGCAGTTTCCCCAAATTCTGATCTTACACACAAGCATTCCATCAGCATACACCCAAGTCCACCCAGGATCGTATAAGTCTCAATAACATCATATGTCAGCCAATGGATATAGACCCAATCCACTCATCCTTTCCTTATCCCAGGAATAGGTTGAGAAAATCTTCTCTAAATTGTTTCTTGTGCAATTACATCCCTTCTGAAGTATGACCACCAAAACTGTACACGTTGCTCCAGACTTGGTCTCACTAGGTCATTGAGTCATACAGCGTGGAAACAGAACCTTCGGTCCAACTCGTCCATGCGGACCAACTTTCCCAAACTAAACTAGTCCAATATGCTTGCATTTGGCCCATTCCCCTCTAAACCTTTTCTATTCATGTACTTGTCCTCATGTCTTTTAAGTGTTGTAACTGTACCTGCATCGACCACTTTCAGGCAGTGCGTGCATTCAGGGCCATTACTAACTTTGTCTTAACTGATTTGCTATGTCATCTGCAGTGAAACTAAATACTCACATTTCATTCCCTTTGCAAAAAAATGACAGTATTCCATTTGTCTTTCTAACTACATACTGTACCTGCAAACTAACTTTCTGTGATTCACAGCCAGGTCCCTCTGTGCCTTACAGTTCTCCAAATGTTTAAATTGTTGGAAAGGCTGAGGCCTGAGAACCCAATTGCAATGAAACTGGTTCATGATAAATATTTAATCAAAATATCAAGTGAATGCATGGAAGGTTTACCAGACTAATTCCTGGGATGACAGGACTGACATATGGGGAGAGAATGGATCGGTTAGGACTATATTCACTGGGATTTACAGGGGGAGAAATCTCATAGAAACCTATGAAATTCTAACAGGATTAGAGAGGGTACGTGCAGGAAAGAGATTCCCAATGCATGGGGATCCAGGACCAGGGATCACAGTCTAAAGAAACAGCACAGGCCATTTAGGACTGAGAGGAGGAGAAAATGTCTTCACCAGAGACTGGGGAGCCTGTGGAACTCTGCCACAAAAAGCAGTCAAGGCCAAAACATTGAATGTTTTCAGGAAGGAGACTGTAGTGATTGTAACGAGGTCAGCCAGCTGTTCCTTAACTGGGGCTGTTAATATGGTCCAATCAAGCGGCCCTGACTGACAGATAAAAAAGTGACTGTTGGTCATTTCTGCCAACTGTCTGCCCCTCTTCTGTGGCTATGTTCGAGCCCAGATGTCCTTGATGATGGAGCACAGAGTGTCCACCAATACTGTCAATGCCTTTAGAGAGAGGTGGGCACCTGGGGGTGGGAGGAGGGTGAAGTGCTTTATTTCCACTTTCAATTCTATTTTGATTTAATCTCCACCCTCCCCTTTCACTTTCTTCACGTAAGCACTGCCCTTGTCGGGCTTTGCTTGCTACTAGTTCACTGGTCACATGGGTGTTTTCCTGGTGGTGGAAATACTGAATAAAGTTTTTTGCACATGGTGTCTTTACTGAGTCACTTCACATATACATACACAACTTGGGTATTGTAGGGTAAAAATAAGCACTACTGCTGGTAGAGCAGGGGGGAAACAAAAAAAAAGAGAAAAAGGTGTCAGAGATACTGACACTCTGATACTGCCTCATTCAGAGTCTGGTACAAACGTCGAGGACTGTCCATGTTTAAAGGGGAACTTGGTGACGGGCTATCAGCCTCTTGTGGAATTATTTCAGAGATATAGTTCTCAGGGCTAAAGGAATCAAAGAGTATGGGGGAAAACGTGGGAACAGGGGAATTAGTTGGACGATCATATTAAATGCCTCTACAGGTAGCGAGGGCCAAAAGGTCTACTCCTGCTCCTAACTTCTACGCAATCGGGCTTGATGCAAAGCAGGAGAAGGTGCAGCAGGACCATATGCAGGACAGGGTGTGTCTGACTGTCTCATCTTGCAGGTGAGAATAGACAGCCCCAAATAAAACCCTAACCACCACGACTGGTGGTGAGCAACCAGTGAATTCAGGCAGCTTTCTAAATCAACCTGTCGATGCAGAAAATAAACAAGGGAAAACCTGTGTTCAACACACAGAGTTTAATGGGACAAAATGAACAGCCACTTGGACAACTGCAGATTAATTAACGAAAGCTGCACAGATTTATTAAAGACAAATTAAGCTTAACTAACTTGATTCAGATTGTTGATGAGTCAACAGAACGTTGATAAGAATAACCCGATTGATGTGATGTGGATATTTTGAATCAATCCATTCAGATATGTTATGACATAACTCGGGGAAGGTGAGATTTGAACCTAGGCCTCCCAGGATTTATGTAGTTAACATGGGCATCCAAAAGTGCCTCATAAAAGGTCCACCATTAAAATCAAAGCCGGGGGAAGAGTAGACAGTGGCAGCATGGATATGAAGTAGATGGGGTGACAGACAGCAACATTAAATTTCTCAGACTGAAAGAAGCAATACAGTGGTGCTCCCCAGGGCCAGTTCTAAGTCTGCTGTTTTCCTTAAATCCATCTGTATCTGGGATACCATATAAGGAGATGATTAGAAGATTGAGCCTGTAATCACTGTAATATAGAAGAATGAGAGGTGACCTTACTGAAACATTCAAGATTCATGGGGGATTGACAGGGTAGATGTGCAGTGGTTGTTTACTCTTGAGAGACAGTCTGGGGGCGGAGGGCATCATCTCAGGATAAAGGGTCACACATTTAAGACAGAGGTGAAGAGGAATTTCTTCCCTCACAGGGTAGTGAATCTGTGAAAGCAGACCTGTAGAATCTCAAATCAGCCACGATTTCATTGAATGGTGGAACAGACTTGATGGGCTGAAAGGCCTACTTCCACATCTACCTGTTATGCTCTTAAGGCGAATTGAGAAAGAAGAGCAAGTGGCTGGGACCTGGAATGCACTGCCTGAGTGTGCGATGGAGGCAGATTCAAGTCTGATTAGCAAAAGCAAATTGGATAATTATCCAAAAAGGGGGGATGTTTTCAAAAGCTTGCCCAGATCTCAAGCCAAACAGATCATGCAGAGGGTTTGCAAATTTGGGAATACAATTTAAAAGGTAAAATCTAAAATAATCTGGAGCAAGAGGTTCCAAAATGTAACAGCTCCCTCAATCCAAGAAGGTACTTTGATTTTTTCCTCTGAATTCAAAATGCCCATGCATGATTTTTGCCACAAAAAGTGTCGGGCAGCGGCACTCATAGCTCTAACTGAAAAGGACATGGCTTTCAGTCGCACTCTTGACACCAAAACACATAAGCAGCGTTGGCATCTCCCATGATAGCACTTGGAAGACCCCGTTGGAGGTGTTGTCCTTCTGGATGAGAAGTGAAATCATTAAGACCCCCTTTGTTGCTCCCTGAGGTCCAGGGGAGATCTGTGCAGTGAGAATGGGCCAGAAGACAGCAGTATCGCACAAACAGAGTGCCTGGATGTCATCGCACTGCTCTCTGTGAGGAATGCGTGGCCTACATTCCAACAATGGTTGTAAGACGACATGGTGGCTCAGTGGTTAGCATCACCGCCTCACAGCACCAGGGACCTGGGTGCGATTCCAGCCTTGGATGACAGTCTGGTTGGAGTTTGCATGTTCTCCCCATGTCTGCGTGGGTTTCCTCCGGGTGCTCTAGTTTCCTCCCACAGTCTAAAGATGTGCAGGTTAGTTGGATTGGCCATGCTAAGCTACCCCGTAGTGTCCAGGGATGTGCAAGCTGGGTGGGTTGACCATGGGAAACGTGGGGTTACGGGGATAGGGTGGGGGTGGCGGGGTCTGGGCTGGATGCTTTTCGGATGGTCGGTGCAGACTTGATGGGCCGAATGGCCTCTTTCAACGCTGTGGGGATTCTATAACTGCTTTGCAGAAAGTCTGGTTGTGAAAGGCACTAAAAGGAATGCAACAGTTTCTTTCTGTTTTCCAAGTCAAAATCCCACAAGCAGCAGTGTGCAGCTACTGGATGACTGAATAACTGCTCTCAAGCCATTATCTTAATCAATCATGGGACTAAGCTGAACAAATTTACTTCCAAAGAATCCTGCCCAGAAGCTAAAGCAAAGGCTGCTACTGTTCTGCAGTCACTCCTTCTGCATCAGCTGTTCAAACAGCAGGTGACAGGCAGATAAAGGAGCGAATTTGCAGAGCTTTCAGATAGACCTGCATTCCATTTAAAAAGGAGAGAGAAATACAAATTACTTTTTTTGTTAAAAAATCTGTTCAGTGAAGCCCTTTTCACCAGGAATTGGCAGAACAGTTATCTCCAGGACATAATTAAATCGGCTGCAGACTAAGCACATTGATAGAGAGCATCAACGCTTGCACCGCCACAAAATGAGAGGTTTTGCACAAAGTGTTAAGAAATAGAGACCAATTTCCACCCCACCTCGACAATCGTTTATTCCAGCTGCTGAAACTGTAGCAAGAGCTCCACTAACTGGAGCGTGCTACAATGACAACATGGATGATTTAAGGGGTACAGGGGAGAAAGCAGGAATTTGGTACTGAGTTGGATGATCAGTCGTGATTACACTGAATGGTGGAGCAGGCTTGAATGGCCTATTCTTGCACTTAGATTCTATACTTCCTCGTGCTATACCAGGATTTGGAGAGCGAGATGGTGACCTGAACCTCTCAGCTCCACTTCACACCACTGGGAGACACTGCTGTTAATATTTCACCTGGGTACTTGTGTGACTTGGCTCGGAAAAGTGAGAGTTAGCTGTTTAGATCTTTTTGTCACGTTTGCAAATTTCTACTTCTCGCCTTCTGCCCTGACATGAGCTCCTTACGAGGCTAGAAACTAACGTTTGTATTTAAATACTACTTTCCACAGTCGCAGGAATCTCAAAAAGTACCTGACAGCCACTCAAGCACCTCTTTCAAGTTTAGGCACTGTCATAGTGACACTTAAGAGTCATTTAGCACCCAGCAGGATTCCAAAAATAATGTGGTCATGCATTAGTGTTAGATTTAGGATTAAGCTAATGACCAGATGATGTCATAGAGTTATGGGAGTCTACTGCAATAAAAAAGGCCTTTGGCCACCACTGTATCTGTGCTTGTCACAAACATCCGCTTAGCTACTCTAATCCCATTTTCCAGCACTTGGCCCATAGCTTTGTATGCCCGGGCTTTGCAAGTGGACAGCTAAATACTTCTTCAATCATAGAATCCCTCCAGTGTGGAAGCAGGCCATTCAGTCCATCAAGTCCACATCAACCTTCCGAAGGGCATCCCACCCAGACACGCCCTCTACGGTATCCCTAACTCCCTGCATTTCCCATGGCCAATCTACCTAACCTGCACATTCTTCGGACTGTGGGGGGAAACCCACGCAGACACAGGGAGAATGTGCAAACTCCACTTAGACAGTTGCCCAAGAATGGAACTGAACCCATGTCTCTGGTGCCGCGAGGCAACAGTGCTAACCACTGAGCCTGTTGTAAGGGTTTCTGCCTCCAACTAACCTTACAAGCAGTGAGTTCCACATTGTCACCACCTTCTCGGTGAAAACATTTTCCCTCAGATCACATTCAAACCTTCTGCCCATTGACCTTAGATCATGTGTTCAGTCCTTGATAACTCCATCAAGGGGAAAAGTTTCTTCCTATTTGCCCTATCAATGTCCTTCATAATTTTATACATCTCAATCGTGTGTTTAGATAGTCACACTTAAGGGATAGATAGTGGCCCAGGTCTCCTCAGTGGGGCACAGTTATCTAGGAACTGATTCAAGCCACATCTTCCAAGCTAGAGTTAGCATTAGCTCAAATGGGAAGGATGATGGACGAGCCATTTGGGAATGGCAGGAATTTCAGCCAGGAGCTGACAACCTGGATGACTGCCCTCTTCTTAACACAGAGCTCTTGAATCTAACAACTGTATTTACCGAGCATCTTTTAACACATAAAGAAACATTGAGAGAGGACCCACTGCAAGAGTTAGGAAACTGGACAGCCTATATCAATACCCAGGCTGAAGTCAATCTGTGATGATCAATCAGGATGGAATCTGCTGGGTTCCTCCAATACAGATGCTCACTGAGGCAGAGAAACCTTGTAACTTTGCTATCGAATTTCATTGCAGATAACTGCTTTGTATCTTTGAGTCAATTATGTCCTCTCTCCCTACGAACACCATCAATTACACAATATGATGAATACGCATCCTTTCCATATTGGAATTTGGATTAAAGTTTCGAATTCTGATTTGCAACAACAATATGGGGGTTTCATTAATCAGCCTGCCAAAGGAGGTGCTGTTGGAAATCCCTCTCTCCCTCACACACAGAGTGAGGTGCCCTGGGGTGCCTTTATTGACAATGTGCTGTCAATGCAGGTGGTGCTTACACTCCAATCCTTAAGAACTACACCCAGCAGAAAGCCTTGGCATTATTCACCAGATCGGCTAGCACTTGTGGAGGGAGAGGGAGACATGTCTGGAGGTCAAGTGACCTTCACCAGGACTGAACTTCCTTTCGTCTCTCTCCACAGGTACTGTGTGGCCTACTAAACAACCTGAAGCCTCTTCTCTTTCAATTTGAGATGCTGAATATGTATTGCACTTTGTTTATTTGTTATTTCATGGGGTGTGGCAATGGTCCTTGAGAAGGCAGCGGTAAGCCACCATTGCTGTAGTCCATGCTGTGTATGGACATCCACATTAGCCCAAGCTAGCACATCGGTGCAGGAGGCAATCAGGAAGGCTCCTACAATGTTATCCTTTTGATTTCAAAGGGGTTCGAGTACAAGGGTGTGGAAGTCTTACTGCAACTGTACAAGGTAATGGTGAGACCATATCTAGAGTACTGTGAGCAGTTTTGATCCCCTTATTTAACAAAATATTTCACTGGAGACAGTTCAGAGAAGATGCACTAGGATGATCTTTGGTATGGAGGGATTGTCATAGAGTCATACAGCATGGAAACAGAGCCTTTGGTCCAACTCATCAGCAACGACCAGATATCCCAATCTGACCTAGTTCCATTTGCCAGCATTAGGCCAATATCCCTCTAAACCCTTCCTATTCATGTACCCTTCCAGGTGCCTTTTAAAAAGTTGTAATTGTACCCGCCTCCACCATTTCGCCTAGCAGCTCATGCCATACACACACGACCCTCTGCATGAATGAGTTACCCCTCAGGTCCTTTTCAAATCTGTCCCCTCTACCTTAAATCTATGTGCTCTGGTTTCGCACTCTCCCACCCTAGAAAAAAGGCTACTCAACCTATCCACGCCCCTCATAACTTTATAATCCTCTAAAAATGGTCACCCCTCAGTCTTTGATGTTCCAGGGAAAAAAGCCCCAGCCTATTCAGCCTCTCCCTATTGCTCAAATCCTGGTAACATCCTTGTAAATCTTTTGCACCTTTTCAAGTTTAACAACATCCTTCCTATAAATGGCAACCAGGACTGTAAGCAGTATTTCAAAAGTGGCCTCACCAATGTCCTGTACAACCACATTATGACACAACTTCAATGTTATGACCAATGAAGGCAAGCATGCTAAACACCTTCTTCAACACCCTGTCTACCTGCAGCTCCACTTTCAAGGGACTATGCAACTGCACCCCTAGATTTCTTTGTTCAGCAATACTCCTCAGAGCCCTACTGTTTGCTGTGTAACTCTTGCCCTGGTTTGCCTTACCAAAATGCAACACCTTGCTTTTATCTAAATTAAACTCCATCTGCTACTCCTCGGCCTATTGACCCATTTAATCAATGTCCCATTGTACTCTGAGATAACCTTCTTCACTGTCCACTACACCACCTATTTTGGTTTCATTTGCAAACTTACCAACAATAACTCTTACATTCATGTGCAAATCATTTCGATAAATGATGAAAGGCAGTGGACCTAGCACTGATCTTTGTAACACACTGCTCGTCACAGACCACCAGTCCAAAAAGCATCACTCCACCACCACTCCCAGTATCCTATTTTCAAGTCAATTTTGTATCCAGTTGGCTGGGTCCCCCTTGATCCCATGTGATCTAACCTTGCCAACCAATCTACCATGCAGAACCTTGTCAAATGTTTTACTGAAGTCGATATAAACAAAGTCTACTGCTCTGCCTTCTTCGATCTTCTTTGTCACCTCTTTAAAAAAACACAAGTTAGTGAGAACCAACTTCCCACACACAAAGCCATGCTGACTATCCTGACTCAGTTCTCGCCTTTCCAAACGCGTGTAAATCCTGTCCTTCAGAATCACCTCCAACAACTTACCCGCCACTGACATAAGGCTCGCCAGTCTACAGTTCCTGGTTTTTCCTTACAGCCTTTCCTAAGTAATGGCACCACATTAGCCAACCTCCAGTCTTTCAGCACCTTGCCTTTGGCTATCGATGATACAAATATCACAGCAAAGGGCCCAGTTATCTCTTCCCTAGCTTCCCACAAAGTTCTGGGCAGCACCTGATCAGGTCCCGGGAATTTACCCACCTTTATGTGTCTTATGACCTTGTCACCTCCTCTACTGTAACAGGGACACTTTTCAAGATATCATTATTCATTTCCCCAAGTTCTCTACAGTAAATGATGTGAAATACTCATTTAGTACCTCACCCATTTTCTGTGGTTCCATACACAGCCGACCTTGTTGATCTTTAAGGGGCCCTATTTTCTCCCTTGTTACTCCTTTGTCCTTAGTGTATGTATAGATTCTCTTTGGATTCTCCTTAACTCTATTTGCCAAAGTTATTTCATGTTCCCTTTTTGCCCTCCTGATTTCCCTCTTATGTATAGTCTTATTGCCCTTATACTTTGAGGGATTCACTCGATCCCAGCTGTCTATACCAGATATATTGTTTCAGAGACAGTAGGAACTGCAGATGCTGGAGAATCTGAGATAACAAGGTGTAGAGCTGGATGAACACAGCAGGCCAAGCAGCCCTTTCTGAAGAAGGGTCTAGGCCTGAAACGTCAGCTTTCCTGCTCCTCTGATGCAGCTTGGCCTGCTGTGTTCATCCAACTCAACACCTTGTTATACCAGATATATGCCTCTTTTTTTCCCTTGACCAAAACCTCAATTTCCCTAGTCATCCAGCATTCCCTATACCTACCAGCTTTGCCCTTCACACTGCCCTGTAATAGCTATGATATCCCAGTCCCATGTTCTCAACCACATCCTGAGGTCATCTGCCTTACCTGTCAGGCCTCTTGCATTGAAATAAATGCAGTTTAATTTATCAGTTGTACCTCATTCTCTGCCAAGCTGTTTTCTGCCTTGACTATTAGACTTGCTCCCCTTAGCCATTTCTCTTTTCTCACTTTCAATTCGGTTCCCCCCACCCCCTTACTAGTTTAAAAATAAAGTTCACTAGTTTAGTAGCACTAGCGAATTTCCCCGCAAGGATATTGGTCTCCTTCTAATTTAGTGGAACCTGTCTTATACGAGTCATTTCTACCCCTGAAGAGATCCCAATGGTCCAAAAATGTGAATCCTTGCTCCCTGCACCAGCTCCTCAGCAACAAATTCATCTGCTCTATCCTCCCATTCCTACTCTCATTAGCACGTGGCGGGAGTACTACCCTCGAGGACCCACCTCTTAGCCTCCTGCCTAGTTTCCTCTATCCTCTCTGCAGAACCTCAGCCCTTTCCCTACCAATATCGTCAGCACCGACGTGCATAACAACCTCCTGTTGATCAGTCTCCGCTTTCAGAATATTGTGCACCTGCTCTAAAACTTCCTTGACTCTGCCTCCAAGGAAACAACACACCACATTACAATTGATCACTTGGAAACTGACATACACCTCCTTACAGTAGAGCCACTCATGGTACCAGAAACGTGGCTGTCACTGCTATACTCCCCTGAGAGGCCATGCCCCCCCATAGTATCCAAAACAGCATACCTGTTTGCGATAGGGATAGCCACAGTAGACGCCTGCACTGCCTGGCTACCTCTCCTACCATTCCTAGTGGTCAACCAACTACCTGACCGTACCTGCGGTGTCTCCATCTTCGTGTAACTGCCATTCATCACACCCCCTTGCTCTTGTAAACTCCTCATTGCCTCTAACTGCAGCTCCAACCGATCCATGCAATCTGATCAGATTCACAACCAAACACACTTCCTGCAGACACAGTCTCCAAAAACATTCAAATTCTCCCTAATCTCCCACATCTGACAGGAAAAGCACATCACCCTGCTAAAAGCCCCTTCTGCTCCTTTAGCCATCTACAGACCCAGAAATTACCTAAAAACAAACACAACACACTTTGCTCAAAAATGCTGCATTAGCACAACCTTACTGATTAAAAAACTGCTCTAGGGTAAATTAATCCTAATCCTTTGTATCAAAAGTCAATCAACAGAGAGATCACAGCATAAACTTAAAAGAAAATGCCCCCTCTTACTATTAGAGATTTACGAAAAAAATTAAGATTTAGAAATTTAATAAGTCTTAAAAATCAAACAAACACTTAGCTGATCAGGCTCAAAAACCAAAGGTCGTTCTCTTCTATAGTTTCAGACTGTTGTTTTTTTCTAAATCAATGAAACCTCTGCAGAGCTGAGATCTCCCACATCAGCTATGAAACTTTACTGCTTGTTTGTTGTTTTAATGAAACCCCATCTCCAGAGTCTTTTCAGTAAAGGTTAAACAGGTTGGCACTCTACTCACTAGAGTTCAGAAGAATGAGAGTTATTCCCATTGAAACATACAGGATCTTCAGGGCAAATGCTGAGAGGATGTTTCCCTTCATGGGAGAGTCTAGGACCAGACGGCACAGTCTCAGAATAAAGGGACGCCAATTTAAGACTGAGATAAGGAGGAATTTCTTCTCTCAGAGGGTAGTGAGTCTTTGGGGCTCCTTGACACAGGGAGCTATAGGGGCAGAGTTCTTGTATATAGTTAAGGCTGGAATAGATAAATTCTTGATTTGTACAGGTATCAAGATTTCTGGGGTAAAGGCAGGAAAGTGAATGTGAGGAGTGTCGAATAAGCCATGATCCTACTGAATTGCTGAGTAGCCCACTCCTGTTTCGATTTCTTAGGGTCTTATAGTGTTTTGGACGGTGCTACAGGATCTTGACCCAGCGACAGAGGGAACGGTAAATATGATGTAAAATCATCGCGAATTACAGGGAATGTCTTCTGGCTAACAGAAGCTTTTTGCAATTCTAACTAATCAGGAAGATCCTGGGTGATCTAGTGATAATGCAAAGGTTGAGGTTTCACAAGGAGTGAGGGAGTAGCATGCAGCAGCATACTTAGAGGCTATGCACAACAAAGGGAGGCTGAGACCAAAGCGAGAGAAGGCTACAGAAAGCAACTGGCCGTGAGATTGGCAACTTTCAACCGTCGTGAGAGAGAGAAAGATAGGAGACAGAGACAAACAGAGAGAAATACAGCGAGAGCGAGCACTAGAGAGAGCGAGAAAGATAGAGACAGCGAGAGACTTAGAAAGAAAGAGACACACACACAGATAGTTACAGCGACAGAGAGTGTGATAGAGAGAAACATAAGGAGAGAGACATGCAGACACACAGAGAGAGAGAGAGAGACACGCAGACACAGAGAGAGAGGGAGAGACACACAGAGAGAGAGGGAGGGGGAGAGAGAGAGACACAGAGAGAGAGAGGCACTAGAGAGCGAGAGAGATAGAGACAGAGAGAGACACAGAAAGAAAGAGACACACACACAGATAGTTACAGCGACAGAGAGCGTGATAGAGAGAAACATAAGGAGAAAGACAAGCAGACACACACACAGAGACACAGAGAGAGAGAGAGAGACACACACAGAGACACACACACACAGAGAGACACACACAGAGCGAGAAAGAGAGAGACACACACACACAGAGCGAGAGAGAGAGACACACACAGAAAGAGAGCGAGACAGAGACACACTCAGAGAGAGAGACAGAGAGAGAGAGAGACAGAGACACACTGAGAGAGAGAGAGACAGAGAGAGAGACACACACACTCAGAGAGAGAGAGACAGAGAGAGAGACACAGAGAGAGAGAGGGAGAGAGAGAGACACTCAAAGAGAGAGAGAGAGAAAGACAGACAGAGAGAGAGACAGAGACACACTCAGAGAGACAGAGAGAGAGAGAGAGAGAGACAGACAGAGAGAGAGAGACAGAGAGAGAGAGAGAGAGACAGAGAGAGACAGAGAGAGAGACAGAGAGACAGAGAGAGAGAGAGACAGAGACACACTCAGAGAGAGACAGAGACACACTCAGAGAGAGACAGAGAGAGAGACAGAGAGAGAAAAAGAGAGAGACACACACAGAGAAA
>NC_063374.1:3491996-3506996 GCF_021869965.1 Rhincodon typus | reverse complement strand
CTAAATTGCACATAGTGTGCAGGGACATGCAGGCTGAATAGATTAGGAAAATGCAGGCTTACAGGGCCTGGGTGGGATGCTCTTCAGAGGATCAGTGTGGACTTGAGGGGCCTAATGGCCTAATCGCATACTGTAGGGGATTCTACATTATCTCTGGTGAGGAAAGTGGACTGCATACTGTTCATATGGCACAGAGAGATTTCCCAGTTGCATTAGCGCACTGAGTATGGGAAGCCAAGGTCTTTTCCCAGGGTGGGGGAGGTCAAAACTAGAGGGCATAGGTTTAAGGTGAAAGGGGAAAGATTTAAAAGGACCTGAGGAGCAAATTTTTCTCGGAGGGTGGTGCGTGAGTGGAATCAATTGCCAGAGGAAGCGGTGGAGGCTGGAACAATTACAACATTTAAAATGCATCTGAATGGCTACATGAATAGGAAGGGTTGAGAGGGATACTGGCCAAATGCTGGCAAATGGGAGTAGGTCAGACAGGGATGTCTGGTCAGCACTAATAAGTTAGACCAAACGGTCTGTTTCCATGTTGTATGACTATGACTCAGAACACCAGCTGAAAAGCATGTCTTTTGTCTCCAAGAGCACATAAGCTCCAAGCAGCAGTTATTTCTGGTCCAATAAAACACTGTGGCTGCGCTGTTTGCCATTCTTGAGTACATGATGAAAACGTCCTCCGCAGTACAAGTCTTAAAGAAAGAGGGAAGACATTTAGGGAGGGTATTCCAGAACAGGGGACCAAAGACCCTTAGACAGCACCTTCCAAACCCACAAATTCTACCTTCTAGAAGATCAAGGTTAACAGAATACATCAGGAACATCACCCCTTGCAAGTTTTCCTCAAAGCCACTCAGCATCCTGACTTGGAAATATATCACCACTCCTTCAGTGCTGCTGAGGCAAAATCCTGGAATTCCCTCCATAAGGGCACTTACAGTACATGGACCCCAGTGATTCAAGAAAGCAGCTCACCACTGCCTTCTCAAGGGGCAACTAGGAAAGGGTAATAAATGCTGGACACAGTCAGCAATGCCTACATCTCATGAGTGAGTAAAAACGGGAGGGCTCATGGCACATTGGGTAGTGACCTTGCCTCTGAGCCAGATCCTCAGGGTTCCATCCCCATCCCAGGGTTTGAGGAGCAAGAAAAGTGGGCTCCTGACAATGACCAAACAGGTTGGGCATCAGCTTGTAAATCCTTCCAACAAACGCTGAAGGCAGGCAGAGAGAGTAGGTGAGAAACCTGGTCAGCCAAAACAATGGGAAGGAATTTGAAGCCCATATCGTCACCATCCAGAACACAATATGCATGTAAAGAGTACGCATTGCCACAGCCTTTCCAACTCCCTGAGAGAACTGCAAAACACTGCCAGTAATACATGGCCCTTTAAGGAACTGTTAATTTGTTTAATTGTATCATTGGCAGACTCAAAATAGTATAAAAGGGGAGACTTCTGGGACCCTGGGCGTTGGTTAGTGAGTAGCTAAACATATGTAGCATCATATTCTGTAAATAAATCTAGTGTAAAGTGAAAGACTGGTATCTGCTTTCCTCCCTCACCATCTAGCATCAGAATGATTTAACAAGCAGTTCAGCGATTCGGGATTCCCAGTACATAGTTCATTAAAAGCCAATGGACTGACAGCATTAAACACAAACGAAATATTGGTCTTTCTTTCAAGGTGTGTTCTGCACAGAACGGGTGATCAAGGTGTCCCACCATGGTGGTCTTCCATCCCTTATTTTGGCGGCACCGTGGCTCAGTGGTTAGCACTGCTGCCTCACAGCACCAGGCACCCAGGTTCAATTCCAACCTTGGGTGACTGTCTGTGTGGAGTTTTTACATTCTCCCCGCATCTGTGTGAGTTTCCTCCAAGTGCTCCACTTTCCTCCCACAGCCCAAAGATGTGCAGGCTAGGTGGATTGGCCATGTGAAACTACCCATTGTGTTCAGGGATGTGCAGGTTAGGTGCATTAGCCATGGGAAATGCAGGGATAGGTTAAGGTGATGGGTCTGGGCGGGATGCTCTTTGGAGTGGGCTCGTTGGGCCGAGCGGCCTGTATTCACACTGTATGGATTCTATTCTATTTTATTCTATGAAGTGAGACTTGATGGGTTTTCTCTGCAGTTTTTGTTTTTGATACAGTGTCCCTTTACGAGATGTCTCACCAGTTAGTGAGATGAACTGTTTAAAAACATTTATATGAAAGAGACTTGGCCTCTTTATTGGGAGACAGTGATGTTATTTAACTTGTCATGTTTTTGCTTTGTTAACACTACAAAATACTGTGATCCAGAACTCCCTACATGAAAAAGGGATTCAATAGGAGTTTTCAAAAAGAGATTCAGATAAATGCTGGAAGTGAAAAAAAGAGCACAGTTGTGAGGAGAGGGCAGGGAAGGAGATTATTTTGACAGCTCTTACAGAGAGCAAGCAGACACAATCTCCCAAATGGCTTCCATCTGCAGTTCTGAACTGAGGAAAGATAAAAATTTAAGAGCTTTTAAGCCAGTGGAATGGAGATGGGAAGAACAGACACGTTTTGTCAAAGTATTTCACCATGCACTAATCAGAACATTGCACAAGAACTACCAATGGTAAGACAACACTTGTACTATAGGAGAAGAGAGTGGTAATTGGTCAGTAAGTGGACACAACAAGCAGGTACTGACTGCACCCAACCAGCCCACGCTTGTAAAACTTGCAATGTAGTGACCAACATTAAATATAATTCTACTGTGGGACAGAATTTGCTAAATAACCTTGAGTGTGCAAAAAAAGTCAGGATGCCAACCAACTGAAGATTATCAATGGGGTTCAACTTGCATGCACAGGAAATCTACTTATATTGATGTGTAGGGCCCAGCACTTTAAATCGGCTTAAAGAACATGTGCACACTGTACCTGCTATAATTCAAAAAAATAAGGGACAGCCATTCTCTAGTTCAATTCTCAGGACAATGTCTTGATCAATCAGTGTCAACCTGCATAGGCGAAAATGTAAACCAATATTGGCAATTAACTGTCAGTCATCATAAACTGGTATGCTGTCAATGGTAACTTCTCAATCAGTGTGCACTTGCCAACCAATCACCACTCTCTTGGGATACAGTATTAAAAGGTGTTTTCCCTTTACTTTGTTAATTCTTGCCAATTGTCCTGATGAGTGCAAGGCAGAATCACAGAAGTGTCATGGCACAGAAGGAAGTCACTTAGCTCACTGTGCCTGCTCTGACTTTCCAAAATGTGCTTTATGACTTATGTCCAGTCTCATGCCTTTTGCCCATACCCTTGCACATCGTTTCCTTCAAATTATTATCTAATGCTCTCCCCAGTGCCTTAACTGAACCTGCCTCCACTATACTTCATCAGTGTAGTGTATTCCAGATCCAAAGTGCTTATTGTGCAGAAAAGCATTTTGTCACTCACATTTGCTATGTTTGTAAATGATCATATCCGTGTCCTCCCATTCTTGAACCTTTTATATGCAGGAACAGTCATTCCCTAACAACTCTACCTAAACTTCTCATGATGGTGAAAACTTCTAGCAGATCTCCTCCCTTTAATAAAAACAGCCCTAACGTCTCAAATTTATCCTCATAACTGAAGTTTCCCATCCCTGGAACCATTCTTCTAAGCATTATTTGCACTCTCTTTAATGGGTTCACATCCTTCCTAGAATGTGGGACCCAGAACTGCTCACAATACTCCAGCTGAGGTCTAACAAGTGCCTTATATTAGCTCAGCACAACCTCCTTGCACTTGTACACTAGGCCCCTATTAATAAACTTAAGGATATTGTAGATTTATTATCTGTTCTCTCCGCCTGTCCCTCTTCTCCTTCAATCCCTATAGAATTGTACCCTCTATTTCATATTGCCTGTCCACGCTCTTTCCACAAAAATGCATTTCCTTGCACTTCTCCATGTTGAACTTCACCTGCCACCTATTTGCCCACTCCATCAATTTGCCTCTTTGAAGCTCCATCCGCTCCTCCTCAGTTCACAATGCTTCCAAGTGTAAAGATAACAATCCCTCCCTTAATCTCAGCAAAATGAAAAAGCTGGTCACTAACTTCAGGAAGCAAGGTGGAGGACACGCCCCTAACTATATCAATGGTGCTGACGGTCAAGAGTGTCAAGTTCCTAGGAGTGATCATCACCCATCTGTCCTGGTCCACAAACATTGATGTGACAGAAAGAAAGCAGAACAACACCACTGATTCCTTGGGAGGCTCAGGAAATTTGGCTTGTCTGTAAAGATTCTTAGCAATTTTTATAGATGCATCATAGAAAGCATTCTATGCGGATGCATCACAGCTTGGTATTGCAACTGTTCTCCCCAGGACCGTAAGAAACTAGAGAGAGTTGTGAACACAGTCCAGTCCATTACATAAGCCAACCTTCCATCCACTAGCTCCATCTAAACTTCTCACTGCCTTGGGAAGGCAGCCAACATAATCAAAGATCCCTTCCATCCCAGTTATGATCTCTTCCAACCTCTTTCATTGGGCAGAAAATACAAAAGCTTAAAAACACATCCTGAAAGATTTAAGAACAGATTCTTGCCTGCTGTTATTAGACTTCTGAATGGACCTCTCAAATTTTAAATTTAATGCTGATCTTGCTCTTTGTGCAGCTCTGCAGCCATAACATTGTATTCTTTGTTCTGTTCTATTACCTTAATGTAGCTGTATGCATTGATCTGCCTGTACTGCACACAAATCAAAACTCTTCACTGTACCTAGGTATATGTGACAATAATAAATCAAATCAAGTTGTCTATTGTCTGTACATTATAATCTAGATCATCAATATATGTTAGGTCAAGCAAGTGTCCCAATACTGACCTGAGGAACACTAGTACAAACCTTTGTCCAGACCAAAAAATATCAGTTGTGTTTCCTATCCCTCAGCCAATTTAGTACGCATGTTGCTAAATCCCTTTTATTCCAGACTATAACTTTCCTCACAAGTGTGTATTGCTGGACTGTATTGAACACCTTCTGAAGGTAAGCAACAGCCTTACCTTCACAGACCCTCTCTGTTACTTTCAGCAAGTTAACTAAACACAATTTTCCCCTTTCTAATCCATGCTAACTCATTGCAATCCACTCAGATAAATCCACCTGATAACCAGACCCCTCCCGAATAATTGCTTCTAGAGGCTTCCCCACCACTGAACATATTAACATGGAACAGAGATAGGCCACAAGGCCATTTGAGCCTGCTCCGCCACTCAATAAAACCATAGCTGATTTGATTTCAATCTCATCTCTACGTTCCTGCATATCCCCCAATAATCCTTCACCCGCCTTGGTAATCAAGAATCCATCTACCTCGGCTTTAAAAATATTTATAGATTCTGCATCCACTGCCTTTTAAGGAGGGAATTCCAAAGACACTCAGAAAGAAAAGTTTCCTCATCTCTGTGTTAAATGGGCACCCCCTTAGTTTTAATCTAAGACCCATAGTTCTAGGTTCCCCCACAAGAATCTGAAGCCCCTACAGTGTAGAATCAGTCCATTTGGCCCATCGAATCCATACCGACCCTCCAAACAGCATCCCACTCAGACCCACCTCCTACCCTATCCCTGTAATTCTGCATTCCCAATGGCTAACCCACCTAACCTATACAATCCTAGACACTATGGCAATTTAGCATGACCAATCCACCTAACTTACACATCTTCAGATTGTGGGAAGAAACTGGAGCACCTGGAAGAAATCCACAAAGGACAATGAGGAAAATTTGCAAACAACACACTGACCGTCGCCTGAAAGTGGAATTGAACCCGGGACCCAGGCACTGTGAGGCAGCAGTGCTAATCGCTGAAACACCGTGCCACCACCAGAGGAAATACCCTTTCCACATCTACCCAGTCAAGTCCCCTCAGGATCTTACATGTTTCTATTAAGTCACCTCTGACTCTTCTCCACTCCAAAGGATAAAGGCCTAGACTGTCTAGCTTTCCTCATAAGGCAATCCGCTTATTCCAGAAAGTTAAACTATCTATAAATTGCTGGGCTTATCCTAACGACCCTCGTTTGAGCAAGGAAGATTCGGGGAAAAAAAATGTCTTTATTCCCCCGTCATACTCAAATTTTATATGACTATGACAAAACAATTCACCGTGCAGTAGCCAAAAGACTGTGTTAACAGGTGGGGAAAAGAAGCAAAGTTTGAATACAGAGGAGGTGCAAATGGCTGTTATACATACTTGCGTTAACAGTTGAAGTTTTGACCAAATTGTTAGGGGACATTTACATGAGTAATATTTATATGGGTTGAAATCTACACCAGATCTTTGAAACTCTCGAACTGCTAGGAATGGTTCTGATGACGGCTGCTGGTCACAGTCCTGAATTCAACACACAACGGTTGCCCTGGGCTGTCTACTATTACCTCCAATGGGGGTCAGTTAGCACAGTTGGCTGCACAGTTGATTCATAAATCCAGACTGAACCAACAGCGCAGGTTCAATTCCTGCACCAGCAGAAGGTTCTGTCATCCTAACCTTGTTTGAGGTGTGGTGAGCCTCTAATGAGAGAACAGCTCAATGGTCTTCTGGGACAATGACGACCTTACTGGTATTTCCAACATTTCAAATGAGAGAAAGGAGAAGTTGTGGTGAAGACTCATTAGTCTGCTCCCGACAGCCCCACTTTCAAACTGGCACCAGTTGAATAAAGAATGAATGATTCAAAGTCCAGGATCCACTCTTACACAGGATCAACCATTATTTGAGGAAATATGGTAGGTAAAACCCTGCCCAAATTAGACATCAGTGTTTCAATACCAAATAATAAACAAAATTACAACAGTTAAAAGACATCTGGATTGGTACAAAAACAGGAAAGGTTTAGAGGGATATGGGCCAATTGCTGGCAAATGGGACTAGATTAATTTAGGATATCTGGTCAGCATGGATGAGTTGGACCGAAAGGGGTGTTTCCATGCTGCACAACTCTATGACTAACACTAAGGCAGCCCAACCCCAGAGACTATGAATGAAGACGTCCTGCTCAGTAAGAGAAAATACGTGTTAAGTTTAATGACCTACAAGATGAGGAACTAGCACTGAAACTGTTAGTTTCTTAAGTTCATAAAGACTAATGAAGTAAAGTGAGTAGAACACATTAAGCTACATCTCTGCGGAGATCTGATTCAAAAGAAGAACGGGCTCAAGGGGCTGAACACAGTCTTCTCCTATTCCAGCTGCACATGCGTTCACAGTTTTGTTAACAGTGCATTAAAACTGTACCAAGTAGTGGCCAGCAGTTGTCAATACTACAGCTGGATGAGCAATGAACCTGAATTTACTTCACCAAGAAAAGCCACAATACAAGTCAAGGATATTTGTCTGTGAAGGAGCACAGTGTCTTGAGACGGTTATCAAGCTGCAGGAGTTGAATTTTGAGGAGAGACTACGCACTTGAAGATTGCGCTCTTCCCAATCTATAAGGATGTGGGCCATTTAATTGAGAATGTTTGGGATTATGAAAAGAATTGATCGGGTAGGATCAGGAGACACCTTCTGTTAATGAAGTTGTATAAGCTAAGAGGGGATTACGTTCAAATCAGAGCCAGGCATTTAAGTGTGAAATGGGGAATCTATTCAGCACACAGAAATTTCAATCAACAACATGCAAAGATATAATCATGGAGCAGGAATAGGCCATTCGGCCTCTCAAGCCTGCACTGCATTTTCAAAAGATCATGGTTGATCTGACTTTAATCTCAAAATCAACATTTTCACTGATCCTTCGCTCCTTTTGCTTCACCCTTCTGCCTTAAAAGTATTCAAGGACTCTGCTTCCATCAGATTTTCAGGAAGTGAGTTCCAAAGGCTCTTAACCCTGAGAGAAAAAAAATAATGTTTACTCTGACGTCAGTGGTGGGTAAGTTGTTGGAGAGGACTCTGAGAGACAGGATCTTTGCGCATTTGGAAAGGCAAGGGCTGATTAAGGATAGTCAGTTTTGTGCACGTGAAATCATGTCTCACAAACTTGATTGAGGATTTTGTAGAGGTGACCAAGATAGACATAATGGCAGAGCGGCAGGCGTTGTCTACACGGACTTTAACAAGGCCTTCGACAATGTTCCGGATGGTAGACTGGTCAGTAAGGTTAGATCACATGGGATCCAAGGAGAACTAGCCAATTGGATACAAAATTGGCTTGATGGTAGGAGACAGAGGCTGATGGGTTGTTGTTTAGATTGGAGGCCTGTGGCCAGCGGTGTGCCGCAAGGACCAGTACTGGGTCCACCGTAGTTCATCATTTATATAAAGGATTTGGATGAGAATATAGAAGGCATGGTTTGAAATTTTGCAAATGACACCAAAATTGGTGATACAGTGGACAGTGAAAAAGGTTAACTAAGAGTACAATGGGATCTTGATCTTGACTGGGACAGTGGGCTGAGGAATGGTCGGTGGAACTTAATTTAGATAAATGCAAGGTGTTGTACTTTGATGAGACAAACCCACTGCATGATTTACACAGTTAATGGTAAGGTCCTGCGGAGTGTTGTTGAACTGAGACTCGTCGGCGTGCAGGTACATAGTTCCTTGAAAGTGGTAGCACAGGTAGACAGGTGAAGAAGGTGTTTGACGCACTTGCCTTCATTGGTCAGAGCACGGAGTAAAGAAGTTGGGTTGTCATGTTACGGCTGTACAAGACATTGGTAAGGCCACATTTGTGATACTGCATACAATTCTGGTTGCTCTGCGATAGAAAGGATGTTATTAAACTGGAAGGGTACAAAAAAGGATGTTACTGAGACTGGGGGTTGAGCTATAAGGAAAGGCTGGATAGGCTGGGACATTTTTTTCCTGGAACTAGAGGCTGAGGTATGACCTTATAGAGGATTTATAAAATCAATGAGGGGCATAAACAAGGAAAAAACCAAGATCTTTTCTCCAGGTAGGCCAGTCCAAAACTAGACGGCTTAAGTTTAAGGTAAGAGGGGAAGATTTAAAAAAGACCTGAGGGGTAACTTTTTGATGCAGAGGGTGGTGTGTGTATGGAACAAGCTGCTGGAGGAAGTGGTAGACACGGATGAAATTATAACATTTAAAAGCCACCTGGATTGGCACATGGATAGACAAGGTTTAGAGGGATAAGGGCCAAATGCAGGCAAGTGGGAATAGTTCAGTTTAGGAAAACCTGGTTGGCATGGGAGAGTTGGGCCAAAGGGTCCGTTTCCATGCTGAATAATTCTACGACTCATCTGTTTTAATGGGACCGTCTCAGATTTTCAAACAGTGATCCCTTGTTCTGGATTTCTCAACAGCAGGAAACATCCTCTCCACATCTGCCCTGACAAGATCTCTTTACTTTAGAGATCAATGGAGTTTCGCTAACCGAGCGACATTGAGCCAAGGTGGGTAAGTGACACAATACAAGATCAATCATGGTCTCTTTGATCGGCAGAACAGGCCCGAAGGGCTGAATAGCTGCCTTCTCAGCCCAACTGTTGAACAAGAGCACATAGTGAGCAGAGAGATCAGGCTCCAAACACAAGGGAAGTCACTTTTAATCCCTTGCTTCCTGTTTCCACAATCAGGGAAAAGAACAGAGGTATTTTATTGGAGGCAGTGCAGAGAAGGTTCACTAGGATGATCCCTGGTATGGAGGCATCACCTTCTGAACAAAGGTTAAACAGACTGAGGGTCTACTCACTGGAGTATGTAAGAATAAGAGGTGATCACATTGAAACATATGGAACGCTTAATAGGTTTAGCAAGTAACTGCTGAGAGGATGTTTCCCCTCATGAGAAAGTCTAGGATCAGAGGGCAAAGTCTCAGAATAAAGGGGAACCAATTTAAAACTGAAATGAGGAGATATTTCTACTCTGAGGATTGAGTGTTTTTGGAATTCCTCGCCACCGAGAGCTGTGGGGGGCAGAGACCTTGATAATATTTGAGACTGAGATAAATTCTTGTTCAGTCAGGAAATCAAGAGTTATGGGGAAAGGGCAGGAAAGTGGACAAGAGGAATGTTTGATCAGCCATGATCCTGTTGAATGGTGGAGCAAGCTTGGGGGCCAAATGGCCTACTCCTGTTCTACTTCTTATGGTCTTAAGGAGAGTTAACGGAGTTGTGGAGCAAATGTGTCGGAGTGTTGACAGTGGGATGTATAGGAGTGAGAGTGCCCAAATTTGTCACAAGGCCCATTTGCTGCCGCTGAACAGACCATGTGGATTTCTACAGCTCAGTCATATGGCACCAGGAATGATTAACATCGACCAAGCCACATGGTGTCATAACAGATTAAACTCTGAACACTTTGTTCATGTATTAAAGTCATTTACAGCAGAAGCCAATTCAAATATCAAAGCAGCTTTGAATTATTCAGCAAGGATTATGCAGACAAGTCAGTCTGCTCCAAATGGGGTGACTCTGTCATCTTTCAAGCAATAAGTTAAAGCCTCTCTAAAGCAAACATCTGTTCAAACTTTATCAGCTTCAGTCTTTCTTGGCATCATATCACTGAGATCACGTTCTGCCCCTCCAGGTCCTACAAAAGGCAAGTACATAACTCAAGGTGCAGCTGCTGTACTCGCAGAGAACATAGGGCCACCTTCACATGAGAGAGAGAGGGTGAGGTGGGGGTGTAGAGGGGCAGTGAACAGGGGAAGAGAGATATAGAGAGAGAGAGAGAGGTAGGGAGAGAGCGCGAGAGATATAGAGCGAGAGCACGAGAGAGAAAGAGAGCGCGAGAGAGACAGAGAGACCGAGCAAGCGCGAGAGACAGAGAGAGAGAGCGCGCGAGCAAGCGCAAGAGACAGAGAGAGACAGACAGAGAGCGAGCAAGCGCGAGAGACGCATGCACACACACACAGCTTACCTTCCCTCTGTCCCACCAAAACATAACTGATTGTCTCTTGTAGAGTCATATAGCACAGAATCAGACCCTTTGATCCAACCAGTCCATAATCCTAAACTAAATTAGTCCCACCTGCCAGTTCCTGGCCCATATCCCTCCAAACCTTTCCTATTCATGTATTTATCCAAGTTTCTTTTAAACATTTTAACCGTACCTGCATTCACTATTCCACACGGTTTTTTTCACCCTCTGTGAAACTTCGTCGTTCATTCTTTCCTAAATGTCTCTCTTGTCACCTTAAAAATATGCCCCCTAATCTAAAGCCAACGTTGGAAAATTCTTCAAGACGCAGACTGGTCACATGTTCGACACAGGACAGAAGAGGTAGGGGACATCACTTTGGGAGTGAATTGTGAAGCCAAGGTTACAAGCAGCCAGAGACAATGCTCTCTTTTGTGGGGTGGAGCTGGAGGTGAAGGAGCCAAGTTTGTGGTGGAGGCCGAAGGCATTGGTTTCAGCTCACCCGACAATTAAAACTGCTGCTTCCTGATACAGCAGGCCGAGCCCATGGTTCGAGCGAAGGGCTCATGATGAGGTGACAGAGAAGTAAAGTTGGACGTCTCCAATGCACCATTTGTTCGGATGACACCTCCCGCAGCGGAGGAAGGGGAGAGAGGTGAGAGAATTGAGGAAATGGGGATGAGAAGAGAAGCTGTCGTAGGGCTAACTTGATGAGCAAGAATGGAGTGGAAGCAAGCTAGGGCAGCCCTGCTCAACTGTAATAGGAAGGAGAGCTACCAAAGGTCTCTTCAGGCAACTGATAAATAGGGACTAATGTGGAGGGACACTTTACCATGGTCACAAAAGACACTGTTCACTCCCACTGGGACTGTTCCTTGTCAGTTGCATGAAACAGCAGAGTAGGCTTAAGAGGTTGAGGGCAAGGGTAGCATTTCGTGTCTTGTTGTGCTCTGCCTACAGGCAGGTCCCCAGCCCATTGTCTGTCAGTGCTTTATCCGGGGCTGTTTGCATAGAATCCCTGCAGTGCAGAAAAAGGCCATTCGGCCCATCGGTCTGCATCCGTAAAGCGTCCCTACCAGACCAATGCCCCCATCCAATCCCCGTAACCCGGCATAGGGGTTTTACCATGGCCAACCTACATCTCTCTGATCACTATGGGCAACTTAACATAGCCAATCCACCTAACCTGCATATCTTTACACCATGGGAGGAATCCAGAAGACCCGGCAGAAACCCATAAAGACACTGGGAAAACTTGTAAACTCCACATAGACAGTCGCCTAAGGGTGGAATCAAACCCAAGTCCCTAGTGCTGTGACACAGCGGTGCTAACCAGGATAGGTTGTATAGGTTGGGACTATTTTACCTGGAGAGGTGGAGGCTGAGGGGTGACTTTATAGAGGTTTATAAAATCATGAGGGGCATGGATAGGGTGATTAGCCAAGGTATTTTACACCAGTGGGGGGGGTGGAATCCAAAACTAGAGGGCATACATTTAAGTTGAGAGAGGAAAGATTTCGAAGGGACCTGGGAGGCAACTTTTCCTTCAGTGGGTGGTGTGTGTATGGAATGACCTGGAAGTGGAGGAGGTGGGTACAAATACAACATCATTTAAAAGGCATCTGGATGGGTACTTGAATAAGAAGGGTTTAAGAGGCATATGGGCCAAATGCTAGCAAATGGGACTAGATTAATTTAGGATGTCTGGTCAGCACGGATGAGTTAGACTGAAGGGTCAGTTTCCATGCTGTACAGCTCTATGACTGTATTTAACCCTTTAGGGCCTGACAGGTGTAACTTTACAGCTCAAACCCTCTGCTGAAGGCCAGTGCTGAGGTTGGCCTGGTCCACACTGTGAAACTGTAAACTTCAGAACTTCAATAACTGTTCAGGGATTGAAAGAATTGGCAATAACTCTTCATAAAATAAACCGTTTCCTGAGGTAACAGGAGAAGAAATTAAAAGCAATACAGCAATTAGCCATGCCTTGGGAAAGGAAGCAAAGCTACATAAACAAACGGTTTTCACAATTGCTTGAAAACTGGTTGCCTTATGTCAAGGTCAAATGATTGCCCTGCAGAAGATTTGAGAGTTAATGTTTCGAATGGACAGCTAACACCGAATGTAACAAGGAACAGAGATGCTATTCCCAATAAGAAGGCACAGCTATAGACAAAAGGATTCTAGAATTGTAATTCAATGTTGTGGATCAATGATCTAAAGAATCAGCAATAATGTCAACAGCACCAATTTCAGAAGACAGAAAATTCTATACGGATTCAACTCTGGGATTCTTTGGCAGCAGAACTGTGGAGAACTGTGCTGCACAAGGACAGAACCCTGGACATCCAGAGACAGACGCTGCTCACTGGAATTGTTGCTAAATTCCACCATTAATTGGGTAATAGCTAAGTTGGGTTGTGAAGCTTAATTTGCTTACTTGAGGGGTCTTATTTTGATTGCTACACAGAATAAAATTTAAGTAATTGTTTCAGCATTTGATTGTCTAAGAAATCTCACAATGAGTACCAGAGAGGGTGGGGGCGGAGGTGGGGGGTGCGGAAAGAGAGGGGGTTGGGAAAGAGATAGAGAGGAAGAAATCTCACAATGAGTAGCAGAATTAAAAAGGTAGCTTACACACAACAGTGCCAATAATGTTCCACTATCAGTTACTGACAGGCAATGGGTTTTACTTCTTCCAGACTCCTCCCGTTCAGTCTTCACATGAATGGCATCCACTTTATCCATGATCACTTTGTGAAGAAGCTTATGTTATTGCAGTTCCAGCTCAGTTCCCATCCCTCCACATCACAGCTTCAACACTGTCTCAACCAATAGTGAAATCAGAAAACTAGGCGTGCTATGCATATGTCAAGAAAGTCTTGCTTTTCTGTCTCATCTTCTGCATCTCAGCATGTCCCACAGCTAATGAGGTCCCTCTGAAGTGTAATCACCATGGCAATTTGCAATGGTATCAACCAACTGTTGCACAGCAAGTTCCCAAACACAACAACGAGACACTGACCAGATAATCCCTTTTTGTGATGCCGATCAAGGGATAAATATTGAATGTGAGGGAGAACATTCCTGCTCTTCCTCAATATAGTGGCACGGGATCTTTCTGGTTTGCCTGACGGATCCACTGTGATCTCACACAACTGAGCAGCAGCATCGCCTCAGCACCACACACAAGGCTTTGGAGTGGGATTGAGTTCCAACTCAGAGGCAAATCAGTTACCAACTGAGCTGCAACTAACAATGAGGATGCAACAAATCTCCTTTCAAAAATTTTCAGAGTGGCTGCATTACACTAAATACTCTTGTGGGAAATGAGAATATGGAGATATTCTCGACGGTGTGAAGTTTGGTTTTCTTTCTTTTTCTAATTCTTTCACAAGGGCATTGCTAGCACTAATCACTTACCCCTCATCCTAACTGCTTTCCTGTTAGCATATTGAGTAATCTCCCGAAATCGGAGGCAGGCAACTTTGGGGAAAGGTGCACAGTGTGCAAAATTGAATCATCCACCTGTAGTACCGACACTCAATGGAGTCAAAAAAAAAAGCAGAAATACAAGAAGCTCTATCAAGCCGTTATTCCCACTTCATGGAATCACCAAAAACTCAAATCGGTTCCCCATCCACTCAGTTCAGGATTGTCCTAATTTTTTTTATTCATTCAAGGGTTAACAGTGTCACTGGTTAGGCCAGCATCCATTGCGTGGTATGAGCTTTGTGTCTCCCTTTGACCTGGTTTCATCTTACATTTGCTTGTAATCATTACCAATTATACGTGTTATAAATTCCCTTAACTGTTTAGCATTTTCATGAAAAATCACAAAACAGTCTCAGAGAGCAGTCAAGAATAACCACATTCCTGTGGGTCTGGAGTCACAGTAACCCAGATCAGGTAAGGATGGAAGTTTCCTTCCCTTAAACGCATGCATAAACCAGATCGGTTTTTCCCAACAATTGGCAATGGATTCATGGTCATCATTAGACTTAATTCCAGATTCTTTATGGAATTCAATTTCCACCATCTGCCACGGTTGGATTGAAGCCGGGTTCCCAAAATATTAGAGATAACAAGGTGTAGAGCTGGATGAACACAGCAGGCCAAGCAGCATCAGAGGAGCA
>NC_063374.1:3465369-3481996 GCF_021869965.1 Rhincodon typus | reverse complement strand
GCTCCTCTGATGCTGCCTGGCCTGCTGTGTTCCTCCAGCTCCACACTGTGTTGTCTCTGACTCCAGCATCTACAGTTCTTACTATCTCTGAGTGGAGGTGTAGAGTTCTCTTCCTCAAATGGCATTCAATGCTTATTCAATTCTTAAATTTAAAACGGAGATAGACAATTTTTTTAATGTAAAGGATATCAAGGTATACGGGTCCAAGGCAGGCATATGGAGTTAGGCCACAAGTCAGCCAGGATCATACTGAATGGCAGAGCAGCTCAAGGGGCTGAATGGTCTACTCCTGTTCCTAGGTTAAAAAGAAAGCAAAAGTGACATCAGAAACAGCTTCTCCACATAGTGAGTGGCTACGGTCTGGTGTGCACTGCCTGAGGGTGTGGCAGAGACAGTTGCAAGCGAAGCATTCAAAAAGGAGTGAGACCAAAAACCGAAAAGGAAGAATGCTCAAGGCTTATAAGGAGAAGGCAAGGGAGTGATATTAGGTGAATTGCTCCTTCACAGAGCTGGTGCAGGCATGATGGGCTGAATAGCGTCTTTTTTCTGCACTGCAACATTGCTGAGATTCTGGGTGATAAGAAACTAATGAGATAGTAAGAACTGCCGATGCTGGAGTCTGAGATAATACAGTGTGAAGCTGGAGGAACATAGCAGGCCAGGCAGCATCAGAGAAGCAGGAAAGCTGACGTTTCGGGTCAGGACCCTTCTTCAGAAAATAAAAGCTTTCCTGCTCCTCTGATGCTGCCTGGCCTGCTGTGTTCCTCCAGCTCCACACTATTGTTTGATAAGAAACTAATGTCTGCTGAGTGCCTGAAATTGTTAATTCACGGGATTGGATTGAGGGCGCATGAAGGAAACAGTGTAACACAGCGTCCAGAGTCCTACAGTGCTCCTTTTAAATCAAATTAAATTTCCAAGGCATGGTGGTGATGTTGACCCTATAAAAGCCTCTCTTGAAGCTTCATGTCTACCTACCTCATAGTTGCGGACCACTCTCATTCCTCTGCCACCGCCTCCGTAAGCAGCTTTAAAGATGATCGGGTAGCCATAACTGTTAGCAAATTCTTGGGCCTCTGCCAGCGATGTAATAGGCGTTGCAGTGCCTGGCACAACAGGAACACCTAAAGAATGAAAGGACAGTGAAATGGCCCATTTTGTCACAACATCCCAAATGTGGTCCTTTCAGGACACTCTGCCGCCCAGGTGACCAATGGGGAAACTGGTCCTAAGGTCCTGGCCACCGACACTCCAACTTCCTGGAACAGCAGCACGAGATCAGGTGGCACAGTGGTTAGCACTGCTGCCTCACTGCGTCAAGGCCCGGGTTCGATTCCAGCCTCGGGCGACTGCCTGTGTGGAGTTTGCACATTCTCCCCGTGTCTGCGTGGGTTTCCTCCGCGTGCTCCAGTTTCCTCCCACAGTCCAAAGATGTGTAGGTTAGGTGGATTGGCCACGTTAAGTTGCCCCATCGTGTCAACAGATGTGGAGGCTAGCTAGGTTAGCCATGGGAAATACCGGGTTACAGGGACTGGGTGGGATGCTGTTTGGATGTGAACGCAAACTCAATGGGCCGAATGACCTCTTTCCACACTGTAGGGATTCTACGGATTCTATGTGAACATGCTCCAGCTCAGGGTAAAATGATTTCTTTGTGACTTTCTCAAGAACAACAATCTGTTTTTTGGTTTTCAGGGGCTCCTTTGTCATTTAGAAGTTTGGGGGTAGGTGGGACCTTACAGAAACCTAATTGTTACAGGACTAGACAAGGTCAATGCAGGAAGAATGTTCCTGATGACCTGCGGAGTTCAGAATCAGAGGTCACAGTCTAAGGATACGGACTAGACCATTTTGGACTGAGATGAGGAGAAATGTCTCCACCCAGAGTGGGGAACCTGTGGAATTCTCTGCTGCAGAAAGTGGTTGAAGCCAATACAGTAACTGTCTTCAAGGAGTTAGGTATAGTTCTTGGGGCTAAAGGGATCAAAGAGTATGGGGGAGAAGCGAAAACAGGGGACTGAGTTGGATGATCAGCCATGATCCTATTGCATGATGGAACAGGCTCAAAAGGGGCCGAATGGCCTACTCCGGTTCCTATTTTCTATTTTTCTGTTCTCACCAACTCCTTTATTAAGCAATGCAGTCACAGAGTACCATCGTTTTCTGCACTTTTTCTTTTAAAAAAAGTTCCTTCTTTAGACAGGTAAAATCATACAAACACCAAAAGATTGTAAGCATATATTTAGGTTATTCCATCTTTTATGATGAATTTAATTGAATCTATTAGTGAGTTTTTTTGTTAATTTATTATTAGCAAACCTGCAATACACTATCTCTTGCACTCACTAGTTAAATAGACACCTTATGTAAGCTGATGCCAGTACCAATTTTACAGGATTTTAATCATTTTTTTTTAGGGAAAGATATAACATGTAAATAACTTCTGAGAAACCTCCAAAAGTAGAATGTAGGGTGTTTCTGTCATCTAAGTAAACAATTTGAAGATTATCAATTACTTTACATGCTGTGATAAAATACATGTTAGGCCTCAGCTACCCTGAGTGCCTCCTCTTTATAAAAACCGAAAGAACTGCAGATGCTATAAATCAGGAACAAAAACAGAAGTTGCTGGAAAAGCTCAGCAGATCTGGCAGCATCTGTGAAGAAAAAAATCAGAGTTAACATTTCGGGTCCAACGTTCTGAGGATTGGTCACTGGACCTGAAACGTTAACTCTGATTTTTTTCTTCACAGGTGCTGCCAGACTTGCTGAGCTTTTCCAGCAACTTCTGTTTTTGCTCCTCCCCTTTATGGTGAACTTTCTTGTGTGCTCTCTCCTCTTAGCAGTTTGTATGTTATGAGTGGTTCTAAGCTCTAATAAACTTGGCTAGTGATGGATAAAGTTACACAGTACATAAAGGCCTGTCTGGTACCTACCCAATCACTAGCGGATCAATATGAGGGTCAGCTTCAGGATGGCCTCAGGACTGGCCAGAGTGACTCCTCGAATCACAGTTTCACTCTCATCCACCCTCGCTATTCCTCCAATCATGGGTTCACTCCCACCTACCCTTGCTGCTCCTTGAAGCACAGGCTCTGTCTCTGAAGTAGCAGCAAGATTGGGGGAGAGGGAACCAGTGATTGGTGGAGTTGGCATAGCGACCGTTAAAAACCAAATCTCTGATTGGTGGTGCTGCTCATTGTTGGTGCTGTCTCTCCTTGGCATAGTTCCCTGATTGGTCACCCCCCTCATTTAACTTTCAGGGACATGTTTGCCTGCTGCCCTCACCTCCCATGTATTATCAGAAGTGTACCATGGGCCAGCTCTGCATTTCACAGAGGGGCCCTGCATGGTAAGCTCTTTATAGCTACCAATATCCCAAGGATTATCACTGACCGCAAACTGAATTGCACTAGCCTAATAATTACTATGTTTGTAACAGCAGCTCAGAGGCTGGGAATTCTGTCATGTCTAAGTCACCTCCAGTCTCCTCAAAAGCCTATCCACAAGTGTGTTAGAGTACTCTCCACTTGCCTAGATGAGTGCAGCTCCAACAACACTCAAGAAGCTTGACCACCAGCCAGGATAAAACAACTCACTTGACTGGCACTACAGCGACTACCTCCAACATTCACTCCCTCCACCATTGATGCTCAGTCGCAGCGGTGTGTACCACCAACAATGTGCACTACAGCAACTCACCAAGAGTCCTCCAACAGCACCTTCCAAACCCATGATCTATGCCACAGCTCATGGATTGCAGAGGTTCAAGTAAACAGCTCACCAGCACCATCTTGAGGGATAAAAAGGACTGGGCAATAAACACTGGCCTTTCTACATCCTAACAAAGAAAAAACAAAGGATTTCAAGTGCAAGCTAAGCCACGCAAGATACAGGACCAACAGAAAGAATCAGTGACAACACTGCCATCTGATTTGCAGCATACCAAAATTTCCACATTAAACCACACATTTGTCAACCTCTTGCTTCCGAATTTTTCAACACTGCAAGTTCACCACTAACCATGTGTGCCAGTATTCCATCAGCAAGCACCCAGTGTTTTGCCTGTTCCAGATTTGTCAGGATGATGGATGGGCCACAGGTATGCAAATTCAGAACAAGCAGAAGAGATACTTTAACGCTGTCTTTCCTCCATTTCAGACCTCCAATAGAAAGCTGGATAAATACTTTAAAAGGAGAAAGTTAGAGGTATAGGATAAGGGGGTCAGGGAGGCAGGGATTGGTGGGGGGGTGTGGGAGCCGGGGATGGTGCAAGTAGGTGAGGCTGACAGGGCAACTCTTTCAAAAATCCAACACAGAGACAGTGGGCCAAATGACCTCTTTTTGTGTGAGCTTTCTATGATTTTTTGCCCAGATGCAGTCTAACATAAGAGCCTTGTTGATCCTATATCCATCTGCAACTTTCCTTTGTGAATCACACTCCAAATCATTTCCCTCTCTACCCAAATCCTGCTTATCCTTGGACAGTGGCTTGCCTCTTGCCCACTGGCCACAGTGCTTCATCTAACTGGTTGCTCCCCCCGACACGATATTTGAGCTGATTATTCCACCACTGGATCATCACATCCCATGGTCAACCCCAATATCTACTTTGCCACAGGGCTGATGTCTTAACAGACCAGTATCTATTGTTGAATTAAGTAGGAAAAGATGTTCAGAGATTTACAAGGGTTGTTCTATAAATCTCTGAATGCACGGGTATCTTTTACAAGTCCTCAGTGAAAGCTCATGAAGGAAGGCGACCTCTCACTGACCAACAGCCTGTGTAGCATGTGAATTTTGTTTCGTTTAATAACCCTTTTCCACCTTCTTCACCTCTTATTGACTTCACTCTTAACTGTAGCAGCCTTTCCCACCCATTTCATTTGGTCTCCCTGTTTTACCAGACCCCTCACACTTTTTTTTTTTTAATCATTTCGGCTTGGATCGGTGAACTGTGAGCAGCAGCCTGTTTGTTATTAGAAAAAAAAGAAAACAAACAACTAATATTTGTTTGAAGCCAGACCTGGATCTTAATTGTAGATTGAAGCTTGTTCAAAGAATGCCATAGATGTTTCTGTTCCGGATATGCATCATTTTCAAACTAATGGCAGATGTTAAGAGTTAACAGAATCCTCAGAAGAGGAAAAACTATTCCGACAAAAGGAAAGCAAAGTTTAAGTCTGGAGGATTGTGTCTGTGAAAGCTGCAAGGCAGAGATTCGATTGCCCCTAGTTGTCCTCCCATTGTCAACTTACTGAAATAACAGATTCCGTTCTCTGAACTAAGTAAATATTTCTCAGAGTCGACTGGAAGTAATTTGCATGCTCGGTACCTTCAGAAACCAGCAAGGTATAATTCCATGTGTCTGTGATGTTACGATTATGGATTCTGCTTATGCGAACTGGCCAGTTACATTTCATTTATTTTTTTCTTTTGATTTATCTATTAACTATGAGTTTGTCTGTCTTTGTGAAAGTGGAGGGCTAGAACCAAAGAAGACTGAGTTTAAATAATAGAAATTAATTAGATTCCCTTGCTGTTTAACTTTGCTCTGCTAAAGCGACTGAATTATTAATAAATTGTTAATTTGTTTGTTTGTGCTATAAACTTGGCGTCTGGTACCAGTTATTCACAAAATCTGGTACTGGTTATTCAAAACGTCTGGGTAGGAACCAATGGGGTCAATTCTGAGAGTCACTGAGCATTTTAATTTTACTGTGTTGTGAATACAAGGATAGAGGGGCTGATTTAACTTGGCTGCCTATCTCATGTCTCAACAGCTTTCTTATTCTGGGAGTGAGCCAAGCCTGCAGCTATTCCAAAGGATCTGCCAGAAGATCACTCACAATACCCTGTACTTGGAGTTGATTAACATACAAAATAAATAAAAGAAAGGCTTAAAAAGTTTTATTGCCAAGTGGGGACTGCTTCAGCAGCTTTCTTTCAATTGTAAATTGAACTTTTTCAATTATATATTGATATAGAGTCAAACAATCATACAGCACAGAAACAGACCCTTCGGTCTAACCAGTCTATGCTGACCTTGTTGCCAAACTAAACTAGTCCCATCTGCCCACACTTGGCCCATATCCCTCCTAACACCTCTTATTCATGTACATATCTAAATGCCTTTTAAATGGAGTAACTGTAATCGTATCCATCACTTCCTCTGGAAGTTCATTCCACACACGAACGACTCGCTGTGTAAAAAAATTGTCCCTCATGTCCTTTTTAAATCTTTATCCTCTCACCTTAAAAATATGCTCCCTAGTCTTGAAATCATCCACCCTAGGAAAAAGACACCTGCCATTCAGTTTATCTATACACCTCATTATTTTATAAACCTCTAAGGTCACCCCGCAACCTCCTACACTCCTGTGAAAAAGTCCCAGTCTATCCAGCCTCTCCTTATGACTCAAACCCTCCATTCCTGGCAATATCCTGGTAAATCTCTTCTGAACCCTCTCCAGCTTAATAACATCCTCCCCTTAACAGGGAGATCAAAACTTGACACAGTATTCCAGAAGAGGCCTCATCAATGTCTTGTACAACATCAACATAGCGTCCCAACTCCTAGACTCAAAAGGTCTGAGCAATGAAGGGAAGTGTGCTAAAGGCCTTCCTAACCACCCTATCTATACGTGATGCAAACTTCAAAGTATTATGTGCATGAACCCCTAGGTCTCTCTGTTCTACAACACCACACAAGCTCCTACTTTTAATTGTATAACTATAATTGCATAAGTACTATAATTATATAAATTAGCACAGTAGATTTGTTGTGGATTACAAATCCTAATTAAGGAACTGTTAATGGGAAGCATCAAGAGGAATATAATGCTTGCATACAAAGTGTACCTCAATCCACTCTAGAGGGAACACCTCAAAGAAATCCAGTAGAATCACACGTCATAGTTTAGAAATAAAGGGTCACCCATTTAAAACACAGACAAGGAAATATTTTTTTTCCTCTCTGAAGGTTGACAGTCTTTGGAATTCCCTTCCTCAAAAGGCATTTTTTATTTATTTTAAGGCAAAGGCACATAGATTCTTGATTAGAAAGGGAATGAGAGATTGTTGGGGTTATACAGGAACACATAAGCTCACTCACATTCCCTCACTCACAGCTGTAAAATATGCAGGATGTTACACAGGGGAAGGTGATGGCCTAGTGGCATTATCACTATTATTAACTAATCCAAAGATCCAGGTAATGGGCAGCATGGTGGCACAGTGGTTAGCGCTGCTACCTCACAGAGCCAGGGACCCGAGTTAGATTCCAGATAAAAACCAAAAGAACTGCGGATGCTGTAAATCAGGAACAAAAACAAAGTTGCTGGAAAAGCTCAGCAGGTCTGGCAGCATCTGTGGAGGAGAAAACAGAGTTAACATTTCGGGTCCGGTGACCCTTCCTCAGACCCTTAGATTCCAGACTCGGGCAACTGTTTGTGCAAAGTTTACACATTCTCCTCTGTGTCTGCGTGGGTTCCCTCCTAAAGCTTGGGTTTCCTCCCACAGTCCAAAGATGTGCAGATTAGGTAGACTGGCCATGCTAAATTGCGCATAGTGCCCAGTTATGTGCAGGCTGGGTGGATTAGATATGGGAAATACAGAGTTACAGTGATAGTTATGGGCTATCCTGTGGCCATGAAATTGTTGCCAATTGTCAGGAAAAACCATCCAGTTCACTAATGTCCCTTTAGGGATGGAAATCTGCTGTCCTTACCCAGGTCTGGCCTATGTCTGGCTCCAACTGCCTGGTTGGCTATTAACTGCCTTCTGGGCATTTACAGATGGGCAATAAATGCTCAGCAACACCCAGATCCTGTTAATGAGTTTTTAAAAGAAAACTTAATGCTGCTGCAAGTAGCATGGCTTTGACTTTCTGTAACAGTAAGCTACAATATTGTCATCATCCCATAGGAGAAAATGAAAAGTTCAATTGGAGGCAAAGACAGAGACAAATCGAGAACAAGCAAGGACAGTGGTCAATCTAGGTAACAAAGAGTAGAAGATGTGGGGACACGTACCGGCATCGATAGCAATGGTGCGTGCCTCCACTTTGTCGCCCATTCTCCGCACCACTTCTGGGCTGGGTCCAATGAAGCGTACTCCTGCATCTACACATGCCTGTGCAAAGTCCGCTCTCTCTGACAAGAATCCGTAGCCCGGGTGAATGGCATCCACTTCATTTTCCTGAGTGCAACCAGGAAACGACATTGCACTTTTGTCAGAACGAAGCAAGGAACGCTCAGTGTTTAAAATTAAAAACCGCCTCAGCTGACCACCTCTCTTTTCACCCCTGACACACCACACCTCTCCATTCCATTCCCCGCACCTTCCCTCACCCAATTTCCTGTCTCCACCCCACCCTCAAAGCTGCACCCCTATCTCTCCCACTCGCACCCTTCCCTTGCCACATCCCGCTCCTCAAGCTGTCTCAACACGTACCCATCATTTTTCTGGGCGCTCCCCACCCTGACGTTGTCAGACCATGTCAGAAGAGGAAAGGACAGCGAGGCCCAGAATGGGCCCCTTGCTGTTCCAGGTCACAATCCTCAGGCCTGGCCTGCTTTTCCACCCACCACCCAAGTGTCACCACATGCCCCCCCACCCGTATACACCGGGGCCCAGGGACACCCCAGGTCAACGAACCCATCAACACCCTGGTGCAGGTGGGAAGGAGAAGAAACAGATGCATGAACAAGACCGACAGAGCCCTCTGCAATGTGGAGGCCCTCCCAAATGAAGTGGCTATGTGAGGCCTGTTTGTCTTGCAAATAAACCAAGCCATGAAGGTGCAAGTAACAATTCCGACCCTCAAATCCAAAAACCAGCCCCAACAGGAGGAGGAAAATACTTGCCTTGGCTACTTTGATGATGTCAGGAATGTGCAGGTAAGCCTGGACAGGGGGGAGACCCTTTCCGATCAAGTAGGCTTCGTCGGCCTTCTGCCTGTGCATCTGCCCAGTGTCCTGTTCCGAGTAAACAGCCACAGTGCGGATCCCGAGCTCCGTGCAAGCTCGAAACACTCTGGTCGCTATCTCACCTGAACGCAGACACAAGGAGGAGAAGTCATACAAGAGCATTAGGGACAGGTGGAGGCCATTCAGCCCCTCTGACCTGCTCCACCATACTTGGACACATGTCAACGCACATACCAACACACTCATTAGGGGCAGGATAGCCCATTTGACCCTCAAGCCTGCTCCCACCATTCAATAAGATCCTGGCTGATCTGTCCGTAACCTCGACTCCACTTTCCAGCCTGATAACCACTGACTCCCTCTAGTCAACAATCTACCTATCTCTGGAACTCCATGTCCACCACTTTCGGGGAACAGCATTCCAAAGTCTCACCACCCTCTGGAAGAAAAATTACTTGCTCAGCTCTCTCTTCGAAGGAGGAGTGTGATTTTTAAGGCATATCCTCTAGTTCAAGACACACACCCGCCTTCCCATCCCAGGAAAGGAAAACAACCTCTTAGCATCTAGCCTGCGAAGTTTCCTCAGGATCTTATACGCATCAATAAAATCAGCTCACACTCTAAGCCACAACGGCTACAGGCCCAGCTTGTCCAACCTTTCCTCATAAAAGGTAATCACCACCTCATCCCAGGATTCTGATGATTGAACCTCTCTGATCTGCTTCTAATGCCCTTAAAAGGAGGCCAAAACAGTACACACTACTCCCAATATGATTTCACCCATGCTCTGTACAAATGTCCCTAACTTGTATAATTCTTTCATTTACATCTTAGCCGAGCTGCGTCTTAGCCCTATTCACCTACCTTTGTTCCGTATTCCTGAACACTCCCACTGAACAGAATCTGATCAATCTCATCCATTCAGGTCATCCTAACTTTCTACTGATGCCCATCCTATCCTGCTCTTGGACATCCATCTATCAGTAAGGAAATACTTCCACTTTATCTACCGTGCCAACTACTTAAATATCATGACACTTAAAATCTTCTGTGTATAAGCAGCTTAGTCAATGCAACTTGCTTGCACAATGTGATGCTTTTTGTTTTGCATTTTATCACCATTTATCATTCTGGTGAAACTGCACTGCATCTCCTTCAAGACTAATAAATCTTTCTGAAGGTACAGAGCCCAGAACTGAACACAGCTGCTCCAGATGGGCTCTGGCAAATTGCTTTATTAAATTTCAATAATTGATGATACACTGAGCAGGCCAACAATGGAGCAAAACAGATGGCGACAGGATGGGCATTTAGAAACCAGAGACACACACACAGATGTGCGGAGCGCTTCAATGAGGTGGCTAGAGATCTGGGGACGAGCTCAGTATATGATGCAATCGGTGAAAAAACACAAAGAAAACAATGACTCAAAGCCAGTGGGTGAAAATCTTGCTTGGTCAGCTGATAAACTTGGTTGGGCCAATGAATGGCAGCCTCAAAAAGGGCTTCACTTACAAATTCTCAATGCACTAGGGCGGCACAGTGGCTCAGTGGTTAGCAGTGCTGTGTTACAGCACCAGGGACCCGGGCTTGTTTCCACCCTTGGGTGACTGGCTGTCTGTGCAGAGCTTGCACCTTCTCCCTGTGTCTGTATGGGTTTCCCCTGGGTGCTCCGGTTTCCTCCCACACAGTCCAAAGTTGTGCAGGTGAGGTGGATTGGCAACACTAAATTAACACATAGCATCCAGGGTCGTGAGGGAGAGGTGGGTTAGCCATGGGAAATGTGGGGTTATGGAGATAGTGTGGTATGATCTTTGGTGGGTCGTGTAGGCTAGATGGGCCGAACTTTCTGCCCTGTAGGGATTCCATGATCAAATTCCCCCTTCACAGCCACACAGTCTGGGCAATATAGATGTAAAAAAAGTACAAGTCAGTGAGTGATCATGACTAGATATGGGGAGGGGACAGCAAAGCTCTACTGGCTCAATAGCTACTCCAATCAGACCTGTCGTTCATTGTGCATCACATAAACAGGCCAGAGACTGGCTTCCCATCAGTCCTGGAAAAAAAGTGTCCCTGGAAATGCAGAGTACATCAAGAATTTAAAGCAGGTCAAGCAAGCGAATTCAGGCTGCTACTATGCAGTGGTATTTTCCAGTCTGTCCAAAAGGCGGTCTGCTTACTACACAAAGTCCCAGAGAAACTGAAAAACTGTCAATGTTTATTGAATAAAGGAAGACAATAAAAAAATACAGGTAACATTAGCTGGACATCTGTTATAGGGAAAATGCCAGAGTCTATCATAAAGGATGTAATGGCAGAGCATTTAGAAATGCATAATATCATCAAGCAAAACCTGCATGACTTTACAAAAGGGGAAATCATGTATGACAAATTTACAAGAATGTTTTGAGGAGATAACAAGCAGTATAAAGGGAAAGTAATGGATCTAATATATTTGAATTTTCATGAAGTGTTTGATATAGTGCCATAGGCCGATCAGGATTCACTTGCCAAACAATCAGCACCTTTTGTGAAATACAAACATAAATTGCTTGATCACTGAGTCATTGGTTTGTATGGTACAGAAACAGATCCTTCGGTCCAACTCTTCCATGCTGACTAGATATCCTAGATTAATCTAGTCCCCTTTGCCAGCATGTGGCCCATATCCCTCTAAACCCTTCCTATTCATATACCCATCCATGTGCCTTTTAAATATTGTAATTGTACCAGCCTCCACCACTTCCTCTGGCAGTTTGTTTCATACACGCACCACCCTTTGCATGAAAAAGTTGCCCCTTAGGTCCCTTTAAAATCTTCTCCCTCTTACCTTAAACCTGTGCTGTCTAGTTTTGGACTTCCCTACCCTGGGAAAAAGACCTTGGCTATTTGCCCTATCTGTGGCCCCCATGATTTATAAACCTCTAGAAGAAGGTCACCCATCAGCCTCCAACGCTCCAGGGAGAATAGCCCCACCCTATTCAGCCTCTCCCAGTAGTTCAAACCCTCCAACCCTGGCAAAATCCTCGTAAATCTTTTCTGAACCCTTTCAAATTCATCAACATCTTTCCTACAGCAGGGAGACCAGAATTAACACATTATTCTAAAATTGACATTCTTGCAATTGTTGAATGCATGACAAAAAGCATTAGAAAGATATGTCTTTTCAACCATGTTCAACTTGTGCATGCATGCATAGTTCTGTACTACCATGAGACTTTCTCGTAATCATGTGGAACCTGTCAATGAGAACACACTTAGATTATGTTACGTAAATCGATTTGTGTGCTTGCTCAGTCAAATGTCAGCTTCGAGTCTCTTTTTTGCCTTCTTACCTCTGTTAGCTACCATCACTTTCTTGATGGGCTTGTAGTCCTTGTGTTGAGTGCTTTGATGAGCAGCATTTAGCACAACTATCCGTCTGACCCCCAGGAAGCTGAAGCCCCCTTTTACAATTCGTAGCTGAAACATCTGTAGTCAAAGCAGAGACAAAAGATTTTATTTTTAAAATGTCGGCATTGATGAAGGACACATGCTACTAAGACGTTTCATCTTCTGCTCATTTGGACAGAATCACAAGAATATCAAGTCACCAAGGGAACAACAATTTACTCTGCATTGGAAGAGGGAGTGCTGACTGGTTATCAAGTAGACTCTGAAGGGTAAAGGGGTTATCACGGAGAATGTACCAGGGAAGAATTAACTGCCAAGTCATAATCTGATATTTCATGACTTGCACAAATAGATGCAAGCCGCAGCCCAAAAAAAAAAGAAATCAACATCACCTAGTTCCAAGCCAGAGTTTGGTAGTGGCTGGAAGGTGGCATTCCTGGTCTCAGAAGTGTGAATGAGCAAAGGCAGGAAAAGTGCAATAAGCATTTGGAGCCAATTTCATAAACCTTCTGGGACTCACTCACCACAGAATTGGAATCAAATCAAGAGAAAATATTGCAAGGTAAATACATTTAAACAAAAAACTTCAAATGTATCACCTAATGAATCTGTCAGTAAACAGCTAACGTCTTTACAACTATTACATGACTTTCCTTTGTTTTCTTTAAAGTTTTGTTTCCATCTGATCATGGAAAGCGGGTGTCATTGGCTATTCTAGCATTATCACCCATCCCTAATTGCTGTGGAGAAACTGATGGCAAAGGTGCACCCACAGATTTGTTATTAATGGCACAGGGTGTAGTTAAACCTGCATAAAATACCGGTTCACCCTCAACTGGAGTACTGTGTTCCAGTTTTGGGTGTAGCACTTCAGGAGGCATGTGAAGGTATTAAAGAGAGCGCAGGAGAGATTCACAAGAATGGTTGCTGAGATGAGGAATTTCAGTTACAAAGGTTGGGCTGAAGAATTGGGGACAGCTCTTATAAAAGAGAAGCTTGATCGAATAAAAAGAAACACCAAATATAATCTGCAATCAAAAAATTATTCAAAATAATCAAATATACTAGACTAATACCTAAAATGAAGGATAGATATGACAAGTTACATGAATCTTGGATGACCAGGAACGTTATAACCTTCGTCAGAAAGAAAAAGGAAGCACACGTAAGGTCTAGGAGGAAGGGAACCGATGAAGCCCTTGGAGTATACAAGGGAAGTAGGAAAGAACTTAAACAAGTAATTTGAAGGACTAAGAGGGGTCATGAAAAGTCGTTAGCAAACAGGATTAAAGGAAATACCCAAGGCTTTTTATACATATATAAAAAGCATGAGAGTAGCCAGGGAAAGGGTTGGCCCACTCAAGTAGAAAGGAGGGAATCCATGATCCAGAAAGGGAGGTGAGGTCCTAAATGAATACTTTGTCAGTATTCATCAAAGAAAAGGATTTGGTGCAGGATGATCTCAGGGAAGGGAGTGTCGAGTTTCTAGGCCAAGTTGCTATTAAAAAGGAAGAGGTGTCGTGTGTCTTAAAAAGTATTAAGATAGATATTTCCCTGAGTCCTGATGGGATCTATCCCAGAATATTGAGTGAGGCAAGAGAACAAATTGCTGGAGCATTGACAAACATCTTTGTATCCTCTTTGGCCACAGGGGAGGTCCCAGAGGACTGGAGAATAGCCAATATTGTCCCACTGTTTAAGAAGGGTAGCAGGGATAATCCAGGAAATTACAGGCCTGTGAACCTCACGTCAGCAGCAGGGAAATTATAGGAAAAGATTCTCATGGACATGATCTATAAGCATTTAGAAGCACACGGACTGATTAGCGATAAACAGCGTGGTTTTGTGCGGGAGAGGTCATGCCTCACTGACTTGGTCGAGTATTTTGAGGTGGTGAACAAGATGATTCATGAGGGAAAAGCTGTTCATGTTGTCTACATGGACTTCAGTAAAGCTTTGAGAAGGTCCCTCATGCCAGACTGATACAAAAGGTGAAGTCACATGGTATCAGGGATGAGTTGACAAGGTGGATACAGAACTGGCTTAGTCATAGGAGACAGAGTAGCGGTGGAAGGATGTTTTTCAGAATGGAGGGCTGTGACCAGTGCTGTTCCACAGGGATCAGTGCTGGGACCTCTGCTGTTCATGATCTACATAAATAATTTGGAGGAAAGTGCAGCTGGTCTAATTGGTAAGTTTGCAGATGATAAAGATTGGTAGAGTTGCAGATAGTGAGGAGGATTGTCAGAGAATACAGCAGGATACGGATTAGTTGGAGGCATGGGCAAAAAAATAGCAGGTGGAGTTGAACCCAGTCAAATGTGAGTTAATGCATTTTGGAAGGTCAAGTACAGGTGGAATGGTAGAACCCTTAGCAGTATGGATATGCAGAGGGATCTGGGTGTGCGGGTCCATAGATTACTGAAGGCAGCAGCGCAGATAGAAAAGATCGTAAAAAAGGCTTATGGCATGTTTTCCTTCATTGGAAGGGGCACTCAGCATAAGGGCAGACAAGTTATGCTGCAGCTTTACAGAACTTTAGTTAGGCCATACTTGGAATATTGCATAGAGTTCTGGTCACCACGCTACCAGAAGTATGTGGGTGCTTTGGAGAGGATACAGAAAAGGTTTACCAGGATGTTGCCTGGTATGGGGGAATTTTAGCTATGAAGAAAGCTTGGATAGACTGGGCTTGTTTTCACTGGAACGCAGGAGGTTGAGGGGTGACCTAACAGAAGTTTAAAACATTGTGAATGGCATGGATAGAGTGGAAAGTATGAGGCTTTTTCCCCAGGATAGAGGGGTCAATTACTAGGGGACAGAGGTTCAACATGCAGGGGAAGAGAAGTTCAAAACAGATGTGTGAGGCAGGTTTTTCACACAAAGGATAGTGTGGCAGCATTCAAGAAGCACCTGCTTGAATATATGAATAGGAAGGGAATAAAAGGGATATAGATCCTGTAAGTGAAGACAGTTTTAGTATGAAAGGGCAAGATGTGTAGGCACAAGCTTGGAGGGCCGAAGGGTCTGTTCCTGTGCTGTGCTGTACTGTTCTGTTTTTTTTTTAATTTTATTTTCTCTCAGAGGGCTGAGAGTCTTTGTAATTTCCTTCCTCAAAAGGCACTGGATGTAGAAACTTTAAATATTTTTAAGGCAGAGGTAGACAGATTCTTGATTACCGAGGGTGTGAAAGATTATTGAGGTGGGTGGGGGGGGTTATGCAGGAACGCAGAGTTGAAGTTAAAATCAGATCAGCGGTGATCTTACTGAATGGCAGAGCAGGCTCATAGTGCCAAGTGACCTTGTTCAGTAGATGAACTTTCCAATCAGAAGTCTGTCAAAGTCCAACATTCGCATTACTCAAGCGGGGCATAGCAACACTTAATTTCACTCTGACAATACAGGAAAAACTTGTGCAACTTGGCGCTTGGCACTGTAGAGATCAGGGAACCTCTGCCATTATGGTACTGGATCTAAATTAAACAAATGTGTTTAAATGGAGAACAGTGTTTTGTGGGTGGGTGATCATGAGTGAATGTGTAGAGTGCGATAAGTCGGTGGAGCTGATCAGACAAGTCACAAATAAGCTTTTAGCAAGAGCCCACATTACCTCCAGTAGCAGAATCGCTGCACTGACCTTCGCAGCTTAGTTCACGTTCGATAAAGCCTTCTGTCCCACAAGGTTGAGAGGTTCCTTAGGAACCTCCTGATCTGTTCTGATACAACTTGCCTCTGTGGTCACTAACCCTAAACCGCTTTGAAAGAGATTAGATCATATTCTTCTACAATATTCCAGAGGGAATCCATATTTAAGGATCTGGTTCCCATTGAAAGTGTCAGGAATCAATCAGCACTCCTGGCCGCAGGATCTCACAGAGTTATGGAGTTTGTACATCACAGAAACAGACCCTTTCGTCCCAGTCACGCCAACCAGATATCCTACATTAATCTAGTCCTGTTTGCCAGCATTTTACGCATGTCCCTCTAAACCATTCCTATTCAAATATTCAGCCAGAAGCCTTTTAAATGTTGCAAATTGTACCAGCCTCCACCAGCTCATTTCATACGCGCACCACCCTCTGCGTGAATAAGTTTCTCCTTAGATCCCTTTTAAATCTTTCCCATCTCAACTTAAACCTATGCCCTCTAGTTTTGGACTCCCTACCCTGGGGGGGAAATAAAACTTCGCCATTCACCCTATCCATGCCCCTCAATTTTATAAATCTCCAATAAGGTAACCCCTAGGCCTCCAATGCTCCAGGGAGCCCCAGCCTATTAAGCCTATAGCACAAACCCTCCAA
>NC_063374.1:3458036-3464969 GCF_021869965.1 Rhincodon typus | reverse complement strand
GAAGAAGGGTCTAGACCTGAAAAGTCAGCTTTCCTGCTCCTCTGATGCTGCTTGGCCTGCTGTGTTCATCCAGCTCTACACCTTATTATCTCAGATTCCCCAGTATCTGCAGTTCCTACTATCTCTGACCAATGTCCTGTACAGTCTCATCCAGTGATCGACATTGTCAGCTTGTGAAGATGGAGTTATTGGGTTACAGCCTTTATACACAGCTCTCAACTCATTTGAGCTCTCTGTGACCTAAAGCAGCTCAATTCTTCATCGTGCACCATGTCCTGGAAACCAGAGTTGGCCCATCATCAGCCATAACTTGCCAGATTGTGGGGCCCCCGCACCCCCTCCTTGACATTATTGACTCGTTTGGTTGAATAGGCCTGCATACTTGAAATTCTTGAACAAGATAAGCCAATCATGTTAAATCCTTGTAAAACGTTTAAGGTTCACATTTCAAAATTATAGATTGTTTTTTAATTTGTTCTTAGTATGGGCCCTGTACTTGCTGTACATCCCTAAATGCCCTGGAGAAGGCAGTGATGAACCATCTTCCTCAACTGCTAAGGACACTGACAGTGCTGTTAGGGACGGGGCCCCAGGATTCTGACCCAGCAACACTGAAGGAATGGTTCTTTTAGTTCCAAGTCAGGATAGCATGAGGCTTCAGTGAGAACTTGGAGTGGTGGTGTTCCCATGTATCTGTTGCCCTTGATATAGGGTGATACAGTATTACAGCACTGGCCTATTGTGTCTGACCGGTCCTCAAACACGTACCTACCTGCTCTCATCTCATTTTGCAGCACATGCCTTTCTATTACAGATTCACAGAACTGTTATGGCACCAAAGGAAGGCATTACGCCGGCCTTGTCTGAATGTGCACCTCACCAAGTCATTCCTGCATAACTGCCAACGCTGCAGTCTCGCTCTCCAACCTGCGCCGGTACACAGCTCTTCCCCTCAACTCTCCAAAAGCAAAGGTGTAGATGCTCAGGAGGATGAGCAGATCGAGGACATCTGCCAGGTGGGGAGGGTGTGTGTGTGTGCGCGCGCGCACACGCGAGAGAGATGTCTGCATGGTCATCCCGTTCCCACACCTAGTAACCACTCATAATGATTCCCTACATGACCCAGTCCTGGTCTCCAAATGCTTTCACATCCTTCCTAAAATGCAGAGTCCATAACTGAATTCAGTACTCCAGCAGAGGCTGTACGAGTGCAAGGTCTTAGTGGTAGACGTTGGAAGGCACTGTTAGAAGGAGCTTCTGCGAGTTATTGCAGTGCATTTTGTGGACAGCACACACTGCAGCCATTGTGCAACAGTGATGGAGGGACTGAATGCTGGAAGTAGTGGATGGGGTGCTCATCCAGCAGGCTGCTTGGTCCTGGATGGTGTCAAAGCTTCTTGCATGTGGTTGAAGCCTCAAATCGCCCAGGACCTCCTTGTGCCTTGTCAGTGATGGACGGGAGGGAGTCAGGAGAGTTACTCGCCACGAAATTTGTAGCCTCTGATTGCCTGTCATATTAACACAGTGGCTCAGTGGTTAGTACTGCTGCCTCAGTGCCAGGGTCCCCGGGTTTGATTCCAGCCTCAGGCAACTGTCTGTGTGGAGTCTGCACATTTTCCCCGTGTCTGCGTGGGTTTCCTCCCACAGTCCAAAGATGTGCAGGCTCCCACAAAATCCCTACAGTGTGGAAACAGGCCATTCAACCAAAAAGTCCACACCAATCCTCTGAACAGCACCCCACCCAGACCCAGACCCAGACCCAGACCCATCCCGTTACCCAATCCCTGCAACTCTGCATTTCCCATGGCTAATGAACCTCACCATCTTACTCATCCCTGAACACTACGGGCAATTTAGCATGGCCAATCCACCTCACCTGCATGTCTTTGGATTAGGCCAACTGGCCATACTAAATTGTCCCATAGTATCCCGGGATGTGTAGGCTTAGGTAGATTAGCCATGGGGCAAAATCCCATGCAGGGTAACAGGGATTGAGGTGGAGAGGTCAGAGTGGGATGCTCTTCAGAGGGTCGGTGCAGATGGGCCAAATGGCATGTCTGCACTGTAGGGATTCTATGGTTAAAGAGACTTTCTGCAAGTAGCCAAGGCTCTGCCTTCTGCAGCCCCTGGATACAGCCTGAACACTGGGCACCGTGTGACTGTCCCGAACACTCGACATCCTCAGTGAGCGCGTCAGGACTTTCATTTAGTGACAAAAGTGCAACATTACTGATCTAGTACCTTGTATCATAATGCAGGGGGAGCAACTGCAGAGGGCAGCTTCTGTTTCAACTTCCGTCGCAAAGTTTCTGTGCCAAGTGCCCAGAAACTGTACCCATGCCCTGTTGTGATGGCATGAATACAGTGAAACTATTTCCACTGGTAAGGGGGGGGGAGTGGGGTGCAGTTAATCAAAGGTAAAGTCATCATAGCCCCAGAGGCTGCTCTCACATTGGACAGTAAGGGAGAGATGACTGGTGGTGGTTTAACTGGAGAGTCAACACGCCTCAGGAGAGGGGAGAGGTCGAGAAGGCGCGACCTGCATGGTGATCTCTGCCCTTGTGGGAAATGAACCTGTGCTGTTGGCGTCACTCTGCATCAGCTGGTCCCGTCAACTGACTCACTTCACCAAAAGGACAGAGATAAAATCGGCAAGAGAGGAAAGTGCCATTTTTTTGATGCAGTTCTTTCTATCAGGTATATGCTGCTGAAAGAGTGATTGAGGAGGATTCAATAGTAACTTTCAAAATGGAGCTGGAAGAAAAGGTGAAAAGAAAGATTTGTAGGGGGAAATAAAGGCTGAAAGGAATGCAGCTAATTGGAGACATCTCTCCCAGATCTAGCACAGACATGATGGACCTCCATTGCTGCTGCAAGACTGAGTTCTTTTCTCTTAAAGGCCAAGTTGGATTTGTGTGCCCCTCCTCCCACTGTTTCCATGTTCTGCACCCTCACTCCGGTTGTACATCGCAGCCCATTGCAGCCGCACAGTACAGGAACAGGCTGCTCGGCCCAACGCTGGTGTCTGAGCTCCAGATCACCTTCTTCCTCGGCAGTGACTGGTCAGGGTTGGTGTTGGAGTGAGTAACATCTCCCCTACGTTGTCATAACAGACTGCAGTGCTAAGGAACTTGCTGCACTAGGAGCAGGAGGGCAGTGGAAGGCAGACAGTTTCTGGCTTTTCAGAGAAAAAGGACAGAGAGCATTCAGTGGAATGAGAGTGAAGTGTACAGAGCTTGCAATGGAGCAAAAAGCTACTCAGTCCAAACAGTCTGCTCTAGGTGTTTCTATTCTGCATAAGCCTCTTCATTTCACTCCATTAACACCACCTCGTATTTTCACCCAGAGGGTGGTGGGAACCTGAAACTCACTGCCTGCAAGGGTGGTATAACAGTCAAGAAGTACTTAGATGTGCACCTGCAATGCCAAGGCACACAAGGCTATGGCCCAAAGTGTTGGTAAATAGGATGAGAATGGTTTTGACTGGTGCAGACTTAAAGGGCTGAAGGGCCTGCTTCTGTGTCACAGGCCTCTCTGACTCTTTGACACCACTCTGTTCTACATCCTGTGTTAATCCAGCCTCCCATCTAATGCAATTCTGCTCATTTTGACTGCTTCCTGGATAGCAAGTTCTACATTATCAACGTCTGTCCAGGAACTCCAGGTCATCTAAAATCATGGGCATGGATAAGAAAGGTCATGCCATTATCTACCCACATGTCTACTGCAGACGTGACACAATTCACAGTTGTGGCCTAGGCAACCATGTTGCCTACTTAAGCCTGAGCAGTACAAAGGCGCTCCCTGGGTGCCACTCCTGCCCAAGATTTGTCTCTAGCTGAAGGGCACTCTTGCATCTCAGGCCAACTGCAGTAAAGTACAAGCAGCAACAGTAGCAACTTGCTCCAGAGGGACTGACCAAGAGGTCGGCTTGGCTCACCAACGTCACCTCCAAGACAGACAGCCAAAGTTCTGAGTAGCTTTCCAGGACCTGGAGTCACAATTTGGACCGACATTTCAGGGTAGCACTGAGGGAGAGCTGAACTCACCAAGTGACATCTTCTGGATGAGACCTTATTCCATCTGCCCTCCAAGGTGAATGAAAAACTTCACGCGACACCATTTAGAAGCGTTTTTGATGTTGGGGTGATCTTTATCATGGACAGAAAATTGACTGACCAGCAGAAAACAGAGTATACATACTGCTTTGAGTAGCAGTAAGTGGTGATGGAGGTGATGAGTGGAAGAGGTGATAATACAATGGTATTATCATTAGGCTATTAATCCAGAAACCCTGACAATATTCCAGGGACCCAGGTTCAAATCCTGCCATGGCAAATGGTGGAATTAGAATTCAATAAATATCCGGAATTAAGAGTCTAATGATGACCACAATACATTGTCATTTGTCAGGAAAAACCCATCTGGTTCATTAACGTCCTTTAAGGAAGGAAACTGCCATCTTTACCTGGTCTGGCCTACGTGTGACTCCAGATCCACAGCAATGTGGTTGACACTTAACTGGCCTCTGAGTAATTAGGGATGGTTTATGGAATGCTAGCCTGGCCAGTGACACTCACATCCCACAAATGAATAAAAAAAAAGTGGAGTCCTAGAAGGATCTGTGTTGAGGCCTCACATTTTGCCATTTATGTCAACGATTCAGATGAAGGTAGCAAAGGCACTGTAGCCATAGAGTCATACAGCACGAAACAAACCCCTCCATCCAACTCATCCACGCTGACCAGACATGGCAATCTGACCTAGTCCCATTTGCCAGCATTTGGCCCATATCCCTCTGAACCATTTCTATTACGTTCCCTTCATTTTTCCCTTAGTTTTGGGAATGGGTGTAACTCTAACTTATTCCACTTTTCCTGGAACATTAATCGCCACCAGATGGATGTGCAGTTTCTACCATACTCCCCGGTTCTTCTACTACATGAGGCATCACCTTCATTTTCTCCTGGATTTTCTCGCATTATTTTGTAGCTATGGGCCAAGCTCTTGCACTTTTAACTTCTTGATCCATCCAGACTCTTCCTGGCACTCACACCACAGATGCCGGAGTTAGACTTTGAACAAAGATGTTGAGAGGAGAATTGCGGCTTTAAAGATGTGGGCACAACGGAGGCTACTCGGAATCCATTGGATAGCTAGAAAGACAAACAAGTGGCTCAGGAGAAGTTCAGGGACCAACTGGGCTACACTCGGAGCGTGAACATAGCCAAGGACAGATAGTAGCTAAGGGTTGAGTGTGCAAATGAAAGAGGAAGAAGAAAAAAAAAGATGTGCACTGACAGAGGCTTAAAGAAACCCAACGAAGATGCAATACAATGCTAGCAGTTCCACTAACTCTACAGTGGAAAGAAGTGAATGAGGGATGTCTGGTTCAGACGAGATGTTATTCAGCACACATGGTTCAGAGTATCACCTGTCACAACTCACCAGGATAGTACACTGGCAATCAAGCCCTATTATCCCCAAATTGTCGCAAGGGTTAAAGATTTTTAAAAGTACACATGACTCCCCAATTTACCTCTGTTTTAGACCCAGGCTGACGGAAAGCATGTTAAAGGACAGGTGCCTGTTGATTACTATCTCCATCTCCAAATCTTTCTGTGCAAGGATGGCCAACAAAGAAATGTCATTACCATCAGCTCTAGCACAATCTTGTTAATCTGATGGAAGGAAAAATCAAAGCAGCAAACGTACAAGACTCAGAGATAGTAGGAACTGCTGATGCTGGAGTCTGAGATAACAAGATGTGGAGCTGGATGAACACAACAGGCCAGGCAGCATCAGAGGAGCAGGAAAGCTGACGTTTCGGGTCTGGACCCTTCTTCAGAAATGGGGTAGGGGAAGGGGGCTCTGAGATTGCAGTCCATTTGGGATGATCCGGTTCTGTAGGCAGATACTGGAAAAGGCAATGTGGCTGTAGTACCTGGTTTGCTTCAGGATGTGGTCAAGCAGTTTCAGGACCAAAGAGATTACCAAAGGGTTGCAGTGGGAGAGAGGTCTTTCCGGAGGGAGGAGGTTAACTTCTTCAAGGTAGGCATCTTTAGAAGAAGCTTCGCAGTGGGGTTATAACTCACTCAGAGATTGTATTACCATGAGTTTTAACCCCACTGCAAAGCCTCTTCTAAGGATGCCTACCTTGAAGAAGTTATCCTCCGGAAAGACCTCAGTGGATCTCTCTCCCACTGCAACCCTTTGGTAATCTCTTTGGCCCTGAAAGTGCTTGACCACATCCTGAAGCAAACCAAGTACTACAGCCATGTTACCTTTCTCAGTGCCTGCCTACAGAACTGGATCATCCCAAATGGACTGAAGTCTCAGAGCTCCCTTCCCCTCCCCCATTTCTGAAGAAGGGTCTAGGCCCGAAACGTCAGCTTTCCTGCTCCTCTGATGTTGTCTGGCCTGCTGTGTTCATCCAGCTCCACACCTTGTTAAACATACAAGACTAATGTCCACAGCTAGACTCCTGATGCCTCGGTGCCAAGTGCTGTTTTACAATCCAGTTAAATAGACACTATTCTTAATGAACGCAGCAGTCTAAATGCCCTGTGCCCAGCATGTTTTGCACAACTGGTTACTCTGAGCTCATTCGATGTTGTTTACAGTGTGCCACGTCTCTCTCAGTCAATTCCCTTCTCATCCAAGTAACCCCTCTTGGGCTGTACGGCTGCCAACTGTGCCAGAGTTCAGTCCTGCTGGAGGGGAACAGGTTTAGTAAACAGAGTCATGTTGGCACTGTTGAAAGTCCCTCTCCTTTTGATGGCACACGGATAGCAGATCCCATAAAAAGGTGCTGAAAGCATTCTACAGTATACACAATAAATCAAGCACTTTTTTAAGCTCAATGCATAGTGAGCAGACTATAAATGATGAAGTCAGCTGTAACAGACCTGATGTGGCCTGGCATGCCTGTAA